>NW_017732348.1:223705-297176 GCF_001890085.2 Hipposideros armiger
TGAATATGAAGGAGCAAGATTACCCTCCAGAGAATCAATACAATCTGTATCCTTTTTTATAGGGGCAAAAACCCCATGTAACAATGAATTTGGGGCCTGTTTTTCATCTCAGGGCTTTATGATTAATGACCATAAAGAGGACGCTAACCTAAGCCTTCAGGAGAGGCTAAACTAGCCACTTATTCTGATCACTAAGGTAGGAAGTTATGCAAAAATCTCCAAACTACAGTACTAAATGTTTTGATGTTTTAAGTAATAACTTTTCAGTTTTTCAGAAAGTCATGTGACAAATATTATTTTCTTACAAAAACCAATAGCTTGCATTTCTTTTTGTGTGGGTTACACAGTGGACAATGTTATACGCACAGCAGTACATTTTAAACATCTTATTGCCCCTGTCACAGATGAGAAACTGAAGTTCATGGTTAAGGGGCTTGCTCAAGTTCACCTAGCTGGCCAGTGGCAGGCTTACCCCAGAAGCCATACTTTTAACCTCTCTGATGTATTCTCTCTCAGTGTCCTGGTAAGCTGTTCCAAGGCACATCCAAAGGTGGAAAAATTCTGCTCACGCTGAATGCCAGGAAAGGAAGTGCTCACGACTACCTTGGGGTTAGCCTGCAACTGCTTGTGCTTCTATTACCATGAATAAACAATCTTAGCATGTATAATTCGTTCCACCTTTATTGGTTTGCCTGTTCATTCCTAAATACAGATGGGTATTCGATTCACTCAGAGTGATTTTTCCTATACAGTTTCTCAAACACCTACCTCCCTTAGCTTATAGGACCCCTTGGCTTTAAGTGATTAAAATGCCTGGTGTATGGCCAAGGACTCTTTATAGCACTCATTGTGTGTTGCCAAGATTGAGATCCACTGTAGTGTACTTTGAGGTCCCTGTTTGACAGTCCTTTGAGGACTCTCTAACACTGTCCTGGTATAAAAAAACTTTCAGTAGGTGCTTGTTGAATGGTAAGTGAGCAGGTCATCGGGATTTCTTCAAGAATTTGGCATCATAATAGATAACGCAAGAGAGAGCATTCTAGAGCTATTGTCTTTAGGAATTCATCTCATTAAAGGGGAACCATTCAAGGCTCTTATATGGGGACATAGGTAGCATCTAATGTAATTTGTCAACATTTCCAAGAACAGAGAGGAGAAACCATTGGGGCAAGAGTAAGTTAGAATTAATAATGGAGCTGACACCCGTGGATAAAAAAATGGAGTGAGAAAATAGACAGAAAAGAGGACCAAAGGCTAAGGCAGGGGGAGATTACATGCATGTCTGGAGACATGGAGAGGCAGGTCGCCAGGGGCTGGCCATGCAGCCACCTCCAACTTGTAAACTTGAAGTTCTGCTTCGGAATTCATCTAAGGTCTGTGGGTAAGGCAAGGGCCTCTTCCGGCATCACTCTCTTAAGTTCTAGGGGTGCGCTAGAACAGATGATCAGCAATAGCTCCTAGAAGCTGATATAAGAGACAGTCTAGGGGAACTAGGAGTCTTTGTACTTAGACAAAGGGCAGAGTTTGCCTCAATAACCTTTATTAAACGATGCTCTGAATTTGTCAATGATTTTCCAAACATAAAACAGATGTTCTATGCTTCTAATTTGGGTCTGTTCCTGAATTACACATAATAAAATTGTTTAAAGGTGGTGTCAGCTGTGGGTCATGGCATTAGAGAAAGCTACATTTCTCCAATATTCATTTTGTGAGCTTCAAATAACAGAGGTTCAGAGGAGTTTCAATTCTTTCCTGAAGGTTCAATATCCTTATTTATATATTACACACTAGCGTAAGTTGCGCTATTTTATGGCACTATGAGATTGGATGCTCTAATAGAGAAAATATATAAATGTATAAGAAAAAAATCAGTTTAAAAACTGGTAGATGGTGCTTTTCTACCCTCTCAATGTGCATTCTGTAGATTAATCTGAAATTCCTGAATTTCCAAAATTATGACAAACTCAGAATTAGAATGTTGGAAATGACCTCATAGTTAACAATGACCCAACTGCTGTTTATTTCATAGAAGAAGCATTTTGATATTTTAAAAAGCATTCTCCTATGATAGTGGTTATCTTAAATCTAATGGAAATAAGATGAAGTCCTTTCTCAGGGAAAGAGTGCTGTATCTTCTTTATGTTCTTGGAAATGAAGTATTGATTCATCAGTTCCTGAAATTGAGAAAATTCATTAAGTATAGCACTATCTGAATATTCATTCTGAGAACTCATTGGTATAACTAATTTGACCTTCACTATTAGAGTGCAGAGAGTCCTGCTGTTTGACTTTTTGTATTCATCTCCTGATTCATCGAGTAATAGTATATGTTTTCTCAGGTTGATATTTTCTCCTTGTCATTATATATAGAAAATGAAAAATTCTGGATTCCCAATTATGTTTAATATCATTCAAAAATAGACTACAAAGACTGTGTTTCTAATTTAATGACTTCTTGAAAGGTGATGTAATACTTTGGTTAATATAATAACAAAATAGAAAGATAATAATTCATTTTAGTATTTCATGATCCCGCTAGGCTACCCCATCCTTCTAAAATTTACTTATCCTCTTATTCTTTTGTATCATAGTTAGAAATAACTATGAGTAATGTTGAGTAATTATGAGTTAGAAATAATTATGAGTAAAATAGTGCTTCAAAATATAAGAAAACAATACCACTGATACCCAATCATGCATGTCAGATATATAAAAATAGGTTTAATGGTTTCATATTGTATTTTCCAGGTAAAAGGATTTCTATTTCATTTTTTTAAATGTTATTTTTCTTATTTTTCTCTTAATTAATACTCACAAATAGTTGGAACTGCTAAAAAAACAAACAAAAACAAACAAACAAACAAAACCCTCTACACAACGGATCCTGATGGTGTATGGAGGATTCGTGAGGTCTCCAGTAACCCCCTCCGTCAGCATTGCTTTCATGTTTTCATAGCTCATTGATGCCATTTTTGATTAGATTTGAGAGTGATTTTTTTTCTTATAAACTGTCACTTAAAACACCATCAATTTTTCCCTTCAGTAAAAGACCCATTGTTGACTTCTGCATAGTTGTAAACCAGTAGTGAGATGCAAATCTTGACCACAATATGCACCTAAAAGGTCACTTTCTTCGTGTTCTGCAGAAAAGTAAAAAAAAAAAAAAAAAAAAGGAAGGCTGTTAGCTTTTCATACACGAGGTTTCTTAAAGCACACAATTACACTAAGGGAAAATAGTAAAATAGACCCACTCGTCTTCTCCTCCCTTACTTGATAATCTATAAAAAATATTGTCCCCCGAGGAATAGGAAAAAGAAAATTCTTTAAAAACATAACCACAAATAGTTTTTCATGTTTGCATCATAAATGCATACAATTTGGTCAATATGAAATGTCTGAAAGCTGAAATTTAATTTAACGTCTGCCAAGTAATGCCTGACAGGAGCAAAAGCAAACATTCTTTGCAGACATTCAATTTCAAACGTGGCCTCCAATAATTCCCATGGAAAAGTTCCATACATTTAAACTCACAATCACAAATCACAAAACACATGCAAGAAAAACTACAGCATGGCTCAGGACCAGCAGATAAAATAGAAAACAGAATGAGATTCATAACAATATCAGATTTAGAATTACCAAATGAAACATCAAATAATCATATTAAAATATTTAAATAAAAGTTATTAAACATATGTTTATAATAAGAACCATATAGAAACAAGTAGATTTTAAAGGAATCTAAAGAGAAAAATAAGAGAAATCAATACTGATTGGACAGGTTTCATAGCAGATTAGGGACATCTGAAGACAACATTAGTGAGTAAAGATAAATTTAAAGAAATTATACAGACTACAACACAGAGAAGTAATGAGATTAAAAAATATTTCAAGAAAATTGAAAATCAATGTGAGAAGAAATATCACATATCCAATCAATGTTCATCAAGAAATGGAGAAAGAGTGGGAAAGAGGCAAAGTTGGATCAGAGACTGAGAATTTTCCAGAACTGATTATATAAAGTAGTACACACATTTTTAGAAGTTTAAGAGTAATAAGATAAGAGGATACTTTACCAAAGTATATCACAATAAAAATCCAGATCATCAGCCACAGAATTAAGCTTTTAAAAGCTTCTAGAATTAAAAGGTAGATTATCTTCAAAGACATGAAAATTATCCTGAGAGCCGACTTCTCAATCACAAAATATGTCATAATGTGCTTAGAGGAGGAACAAAACAACTCAGAACTGCACATCAATGGAAAATATCTATCACAAATGAAAACAATATAAAGACATTTTAAGCCAACAAAGATGATGAGTGTTTACTATCACAGACTCTAAGGCAAGTTTTAAGGAATTTGCTTACGGGAGAAGAAATGAAAGTGATCCTACACGGGATAACTGAAAAGAAAAAAAAATGATAAGCAAAAAAGTAGCAAATACAGGGGGTGCAAAAAATATATATATACATTTTAAGAAAGGAAAGAACTGTGTTAAAATTGTAATACTCAGTATATACCAGTAACAAAAGATGAATACAAGTCATGTGTATACATTTTTGTGGCATCCCCAGTATATTGGTAAATCTAAATGGATAAATTGAAAAACATATAAGGCAAATACTACACACCAAAGAATGCTGATGAAACTATATTAATATAAGAAAACAATGCCTTTTGGGGCTAAAAGCATCATTGAAGACAAAAAAAATCAGTGCAAAATAATGTTTCAACTCCTCAGAAACATAGCAAGTTGATGCACTTGAAAACATAGCTTACACATTATAGCAAAATTTATCAATACAAGTAAAAATACACAATCCACCATCACAGTGGGGACTTTTTCTGTACTCTCTTAATAATTGGTAGAACAAAGGAGACCAAAAGCATCAGTAGTGTCATAGAAGATTTGAGCAAACTAATAAACAAGCCATATCTATTGTACAAACATACAAATTAAATGATGTATGTGTGAGAATTGACCACATCCTAGGATGTGACATAAATAATTTTAGAGGAATAAAAATATTCTATGATTACAATGCACCTAAGTTAAAAAGCACAAAGAAGAAGATAAGTAGGAAAATAACATGCATTACAATTTAGAAAGAAAAATAAGCCAATGATCAATTCCTGAGCCAAAGAAGAAATTATTATGGTAATTAGAAAATGTTTAGAAATCAGTGACGGAATTCCCCTTGCCAAAACCTGTGGGATAGAAGGAAAGCGGTGCTTAGATGAAAATTTATAGTCTTAAATGATTAAACTAGAGAAGAAAGGCTGAAAATGGATGAACAAAGCACCTAACTTTAGGTATTATAAAAGATAGTAATAGAATAAATACAAATATTCTGTACTCTGTCTTTGACAATAAAGATCTAAGCAAAACTTTAATAAAATAGAAAGCAAGATGAAGACTGAATCAAATTTCACACTATTCTAAGGAGATCAGGTTTGTCAGCTGCTGCAGAGGGTTCAATACTCAACTTCAGCCAAGTGTTTCTTTGTGGTAGGGTGATCTAAATGTTGAAGGACTGTATGGTATAGTTTCAATATGAGGATCAGGGTAAGGCATAACAAGTTGATATTCCCATCTCTAAAACTGAGATCATAAGAAGAGAACCTACCTTATTTTCTTGCTTCGGAGATTAAATGGGAGAAACTATATAGAATTGCTGATTAATGTCTGGCATGTTAATGTGTAACTCGATGATAAGATGTGATTTCAACTAGCACGGCCATGCTTGCCACATATGAATTATTGGGTGAACAATCTTATTTGTAGTTTGGCATTTCAATTCTAATTACTTTCCTTTGTTTCTCTTCAATTATTCCATTTTAATTTTAAATTTTCTTTGATTCCAATTGTAATCAAAGTTATTAGATTTTTATCTAATAAATGAATTCATTTTCTAAGAGGTTGAGCTGATAAATTATTAACCTCTTAGGATCAGTAATTGAACTTTCTTCATTTTCCTCATAATAATAATCATCCCTGAGTTTACACACCTTTAAAATGAATTCTGTGATCTAATGAGCTCTCCAAGAACACTGCCACTCTAATATGCTTTGAATTTTAAATAATACTTGGAAGCCATTCTTCCTTTCGACTGATGGAATTGTCATTTTATTTCTCATGCTATTTTGAATTGTATCAATTAACAAGGTATTATTAAATATTTTATACCTTGGTGCATCTTTGTTTTCGAGGGCTTCTACACATCTGATGTGTTTTTTAAATCAACAAATGTGATTTTTCTTTTGCTCATGACAAGAAAATATTTCACAAGGGCTTGCACACAAATTGTAATATACTTTTGAGTTGGGGCAATATTTTTGTAGATTTTAACATAAAGTATTAAGAGGCCACTGTTCATTTTCTAGCAAAAAGTGAGTTCATACAGAAAGTTAGATTGGGACACTTTACCCTTTACATAGTGTTATTAGTCTGTGGCTAACCATGAAGGACGGTATAACTCACCACTCTGTTACTGCCTCTTGGATTTTTGTGACTGCTTCTTCTTAACTCCTTCTCCAGTGCCCAATTCTCAGCACTGATGTAAAAGTGTGGCCCGAAAGATTCCTTCCAATGACCTCACAAGCATATGCTGATCCTTAAGTTGCTAAATAAGTTACATCCTTCACTGAGGGAGTTTGCCCAACACATGCCAATTTTTTATTCTTTCCTGGAGCTGGTGACTCTGATGGGAAATCTTTGCCAGAATTTGCCCCCAGATATAAATTGGCTCACAGTTGTCATGGCTACTCCCTATTGTTAAGGCTCCCTAAAGATCTGACTAATAGTACTTTAGCCTTTTCATGTTATTATTCAAGAGATCCTTTTTGGGTCTTCAGACATAAGGTGACACATTATGTTGTGGCTTATCATTATTTTCTTTCAGGTTTTTTTTAATTAAGACATGGTTTACATACAGTAAAATTCATCTTTTTTAGTGAACACTTCTGTGAGGAATAAAATGTATCAGTTGTATAACCACTATTGCAATCAAAACATAAAAACAGCTCTGATAACCAAAAAATTTCTCTATGAGCAACCGAGGCTCAATTACAACAGGAGGGCACATGCAACCCACACAGGAACACACCTGAAGTATCTCGTTCAGGCGACCAGGAAGACTGCGCCACTGAGCCCCACAGCACCCCAATACATTTGTAAAACCCTCCTCACCACTTCCAGATAACCACTGATTTATTTTCTGTCCTGATAATTTTGTCCTTGCAAGAATGTCAAAATAAATGGAAAACACTAGGCAACCTTTCAAATCTGTCTCCTTTCTATGAACGTAATACATTTGAGCTTCATTCACATTGTTGGTTTACCAGTCGTGCATATCTTCTGATTGCTGAGTACTTTTTCACTATATGCATTAACAGTTTGTCAATTTCCACATTGAAGTCCATTCAGGTTCTCCCAAGTTTGTGACAATAACAAATAAAGCCGCTTTAAACATTCTCAAAGAGATTATTTTGTATAAGCATAGGCTGCCATTCTAGTTGGGGAATTGTTAAGTGGATGCTTAAGCTTTTTTTTGTTTTGTTTTTTAGTAAAATTTTTACTTTAGATCTGTTTTAGACTAACAGAAAAATTGCAAAGAGTACAGAGTTTCTACATACCTCAAACTTATTTTAACCTAGTATTCACATTGTAGTATGGTATATTATTACAATTAATGAACCAATGTTAATATCTTATTAAAATATATAACTTATTCAGATTTCTTAGTTTTTACTTGATGGCCTCTTTCTGTTACAGGGCCCTATTTGGGGTACCACATTACATTTAGTTTGCATGGCTTCTTCAGCTCCTCTTAGCTGTGGAATTGTTCAGGCTTTCCTTGTTTTTAATGATCTTGAGAGTTCTGAGGAGTAACAGACAGGTATTGTGTAGGCTGTCTCTGAAGTGGGATAGGGCTGATGTTTTCTCATGGGTAGGCTAGCGTTATATGGTTTCAGAAAGAAGAGCACAGAGGTAACACATCATCACATCGTGTAAAGGATACAATAGCATAATTTATCATAAATGCATTAGGTGAATGGATTTTCTAACACATTTACTTCATTATAGTTTCCAGAAAACTATAACATTCCATAATCTTAGAGGACAGTAAACCAATTTAAAACCACTTCTGTTCATATGGATTCTAGCATTAGGTTTTCAATTGCAACTCTTGAAAGCTGTAACCATTATGTGCTAACCAATAATGGAATTTCATGTTTCGAAAGCCTATGTGTAAACACTGTATCATTGTGAAACAAGCTAGGGTCATTTGATTTTTGACTCTTGCAAGTATTAGCTACCCAGGCTCACATCAGTAACTTAACCTTTCTGACACTTAGCTTTTAATCAGCAAAATTTAGTCAATTTAATGCTTAGCATATGCAGAGAGCCATTTTACTATCTAATAGTTATGGGGGCCTAGTGAGAAAAATGGTTGGGAAAGTGCTGTGTAAAGTATGTAGCACTGGAAAAATATATGTTATAACTATTTCACCAAGACTTTTTGCAACTCACATACTTAGTCTTGTGCAAGCTATGACAGTCACTGAGAACCTGAAGTGCTTGTGTATAATTTTTGATAGGTTAGTGTTCCTATGGAGCATGTTTGGATTCGTACAGCTCTTCAAGTTATTTTCTAGCCTTCACTCTGATTTGAAAGAGCAATTAGGTGCACCAGGTTTAGCCATTAACGTTAATGAATAGAAAACCATTAGTTCAGAGAGGAGATTGAGAAGCTTCACCTAGAAGGAGGGACCCCAAGAAAGTCTATCTCCATAGAGTCTGGGAGGTGGCTGCATCCATCGGAGGCGGTCAGCAGACAGCGTCATACCAGGGAGAGAAAGGTCAGGTTAGAAATACGGAAAAGGCACCATGGGGCTGTGTCCCGAGAAGTTCCCCTGAAGCTTGGGCTAAATATCTACAGCAGTGGAGAGAGGGAGAAATGAATGGGAAATGACAAACGGAAACCATGTGTTCAAGTCTAGGCATGTATATTTTGAATATCGCACTCACTGTGTATTTTATTATTATTATTATTATTATTATTATTATTATTAATGTTGTTGTTGTTGTCATTTTGGATAACAATCAAATTTTCTCCCTAAAGTCCCTTAGTAAGTTTAACCAATACTAGCGCTCCTGGTAAAATGCAGCCTGCTCTCCAAAAGCTGGGTATTGTCAAACAATTACATTTACCTGAAGCAAGTGAAAACTTTCCGGGAAAACAGGAAGGTCCACTTGACAGGCCCAAGTGCATAAATTCATAATGTCACTGGTTTAAGTATTCACTCTTAGATTCCTTGCTGTCCACCTCCCTGAGCTAAAGACTAGTTTTGCCCATTTTGTCTTTTCCAAGTGGCTTTCCAACATCCTGGCCAAAATTTGTGAGTGTAAACGACACTGAAGAGGCTGTTGGACCCTGTTTGCTCTTACACGATAAGCTGTTGGGTTTACCCTTTAAGGCCAATAAGGAAATCCACGTAGAAGTCAAACTGTCTGCAGGATGAGCAGGGGTTTATTTTATTCAAGGAATCTGAAGTTGGAGCTAAAAAGCAAAATGTGAAATTACTAAAACGAGGTCATTTTGCATGATCATAAACTGGTATCTATCTATTCTTAGTATTGAAAGGATAAACCAGCGCTGCCAATTCTTCATAGAGACACATGATAGCCATGCCTATTTTGATGCATATTTCTATCATTTTTAAATGGACTAAAATAACATTGTCCACCCTCAAAAAAATGTTCTACTGCCTGATATTTCAGTTCAAGGAAGAAAAAACTATATTGTTAATGAAAGTAACTCGTTTACTGATACTTATGGGAAAACAAAACATAACTAGAGCTTCTTGGGCTAAAATTGTCAAAACGCAACCTCCAAATGCTTCCTCTGACAATCTCCTTTTACTTTATTGATATCACCTTGGGAATGTTTTAAGAAGCGGACGTGAGCTGATAACTATTGACTGGTAGTTTGGTGTTATTGTAACCAGGTCAGGTGCTAGCTGGACACCGATGAAAGTACTTCATTTGTTTAGGTGAACATTTCCCCTAGAGAAACCTAAGATTCATACATAGGAAACTGTTATTAGAAAGTATTCGTAATTTTTATTATCTTACACAAGATTGTTTAAGTCAAATTTGACACAGGTGATATTTTGTGGGACAGATGTGGGCCTACGTATTGCTTCTAATGTTTAAAGCACCGTGGGTGAGAGATACAGAGTCCAGGATAACTTGCTGACGTGTTTACTTTAAGCCTCCGTAATTCTGAACCTGAAAAGGCCTTTGTACATCATGTCTGTGTCTATTGTCAGAAAGGCTGCTTGCTTCCCAGTTTAAGATTAAAATCACAACAGCAAAGCATCACCACACCCATATTTTGCTCTTATCTGTAATTATAATATTTTAGTTTTTAGGGGACAATGCAAGTCAGCAAGTGTCAAGGAAGAAAGGAGGGAAGTGTAATGGGTTATCAAAGAGCCAAGCTGAACTCTTAGAATTTGGGCCCAAAGAGTATTTTGATTTTTCTCTTAGGGTAATCCTATAAGTCTTTAGAAGTGATTTACTAATATCTTAACAGTTTCAACAAAAAAGAGATATGTAAGTTTCTGAAATAAAATTCTTTCTCAGTTGACAATATCTTTCAGAGATTTGCCTAATAACTTAGGTTTATCTAACATTTGATTAAGTTTATCTAATAATTGATTTATTTTAATAACTTTTGCTTCATATAGGGATAGTTAGTTACTTAGCTTTTCTCAGTGATTATGGTATTTTTTTCTAAATCTGAAATATAATAGTCATAGGTATATAAGGTCTTTTTTTCTCTTCCAGTGATACAGTGTGCAATAATGTTCCACCACCTCGCCCTGAAAAAAAAAGCAAAAGAAACCCCCCAAAAAACAAAACAAAACAAAACAAAACAAAACAAAACAAAACTGACAAAAAAAACCACTGAATACAAGAGAAAAATTATCTGGTCTTGACATAAAGAGAAGTCATATCCACCAATTATGCCAAATAATTGATTCACTAAAAGTAATATTGAAACTATGACTTTATACACATTATCTTTTTGTCATTGGAAATTTTTTTTATCACCAGCATTTCTTTGTCCCCTACATTTTCCCCGCTTATCTCTGAAGATTTTACAATCCAATACCATTTTCTTTACCTTCTAAAAATGAATATGGTTTCTTATAATTTATGTATACCAACATATAATGGAGTATTGGTATTAACTATTAATGCATTATCTCCTGCATTTTAAAAACAAGAAAACATTTCAGAATTTGAACTTATCATATGTATAAAAACAAAGGTTTTTCTAAAAATAAATCTAGGTCAGGCTATCGTGGAAATAGAATCACCTTGGAAATCAGAACATTAAGGAAGTGGTATTTCTTTTAATTTTGGGTCTTAGCATGCTGACAATGCCTTAGAACTAAACTCATGCTCTGCTCTGCTATCTGCATCGAACGTACTCAGCACCCAGAAAGGAAGATGAGAAATTTTGCATTAATTGCTTAACATTGTGATGATCAAAGCAAAGCTCAGGAAGGGGAAGTATAACCTATAGACAGATTTGGTGACGCGAGAGAGGAGTTGACTATCCCTCTGCCCTACTTATAGGGTTCCAAAATTTCTCACACCAATCTGAGATATTATAATAGAAGAAATCGATGCATGCAGTGTATGTAAGCTTATCACAGTGTTCATCAGAATATGATTTCCATGAGACAGCTTCAACCCGTGAGTGTTCTGGCATCTATAATTATGTGAAAATCCTGCCTCTAATTTTTAAATTGTTAGAATTGTTAGTGACATATGGTATCTTATGTCCTTATGGGAGTTTATGGTTTTAAATTTTTATATTTATTCTTAGAATCTCTACAGTATGTAAATTTGCACATGACAACTACTTTTAATAGGGTGGGGAAATTATTTCTTACTCTAATATAGTCCCTTTTCCATGTTTCAGTTCTTTTGGGGATATTTTAAACCCGCTAGATCATGAGGACATTGAAATCTCATGGAAAAATGGGAATTAAACATTTGAGAGGAATCAAATTATTATTTGTATTTTTATTAAATTTACTGGGCTGACATTGGTTAGTAAAATTATATCGGTTTCAAGTGTACAATTCGGTAACACATCATGATTGTGTAATATATTGCATTGTGTGTTCACCACCCAGAGTCAGTTCTCCTTCCATCACCACATATTTGATCCCCTTTATCCTCTTCTACCACTCCCCTCCCCGCTTACCCTCTGGTAACCACTAAACTGTTGCCTGTGTCTATAAGTTTTTGTTTCTTTGTTTGTCTTGTTCGTTTGTTGCTTTCAGTTTTATATCCCACATGAGTGAAATCATACAGCTCTTGACCTTTTCTGTCTGACTTATTTTGCTCAGCATGGCAATCTCACAATCTATCCATGTTGTCACAAATGACCGTATTTCATCTTTTCTTATGGCAGAGCAGCATTCCATTGTGTATATACACCACACCTTCTTTATCCAATCACCTGGTGAAGGACACTTCCATTGTTTCCATGTCTTGGCCACTGTGAATAATGCTGCAGTGAATAGACCCTATGTTGGGACAGAAAACTAGTCTTGACATTAGAAGATTGAAATCATATCAAGCTTATTCTCCAACCGCAATGCTTTGAAATTGGAGATCAATTGCAAAAAGAAAGTGGGGAAAAAGCCCACAAATATGTGGAGATTAAACAACATGCTACTAAAGAATGACTGAGTCAAAGAAAAAATAAAAAGAGAGATCAAAAGACACATAGAAGCAAATGAGACTGAAAATACATGGTATCAAAGTTAGTGGGATGCCGCAAAAGCAGTATTAAGAGGGAAATTTATATCATTACAGGCCTATCTCAAGAAATAAAAAATATCCCAAATAAACACTAACATTATACCTTAAAGACCTAGAAAAAAAGAACAAATTATACCTATAGTCAGCAGAAGGAAGGAAATAATACAAACTAGAGCAGCGTTAAATGAAAAAGAGAACAAAAGGCAATAGAAAAAAATTAATACAACAAACAGCTGGTTCTTTCAAAAGGTTAATAAAATTGACAACCCTCGGGCTAGACTCACTAAAGAAAAGAGAAAAAACACAAATAAGCAAAGTCAGAAATAGAAGAGAAGTTACGACGGCTACCACAGGAATGCAAAGGATCATAGGAGAATAATATGAAGGACTATATGTCACCAAATTCGATAAGAAATGAACATGTTGTTAGAAATATATAACCTTCCTAGAGAGGATCAAATTATTTTGATGCACAAACAAAATTTTATAGCACTCTATGGTGATGAAGACAGAGAGAGAATGAGTACTAAAGAGAATTACCAGAACTGGGAAGAACCGTGCAGTGGAACTTATTAAAAAGAAGGACTAGATCTGAATAATAAATAATCTTTTATCAAAATAAAAGATTATATAAAGGAAAATAAGTGCTTCTGTAAGAACTGCAAAGGAAGCCAGTGGTGATCAGAGGTAAACCCTTTGAGTCATTAAAACATGTGATTTCATGATGGAAATGTTTTACTCAACCCACCTGCTGTACTTCCTGCTTTATCTGAAATCAGCTTTAAAGGAATTTGACAGAATCCCAAAACCACCAAATTAATATAGCATACAGTTTAATAATAAGTCTTGTATCATTGGGCACCAATTTTGTACCTACTATGCATTAAGTGTCATATATGAGATGTTCCCTATAAACTAAATAAACAAATAAATACATGAAAGGGGTTGACAATTAATTAATCCCTTTTAATGCATGTGAGAATGTTATGTAGGCCATCTACACTGAAAAGGTATAGTTTTTGAAAAACAGGTTTCCCTCTGATAACAATATAAAAAATACTTTTAGATGTCTCATAAAATGTCCTTCCTTCCTTCCTTCCTTCCTTCCTTCCTTCCTTCCTTCCTTCCTTCCTTCCTTCCCTCCTTCCTTCCTTCCTCCCTTCCTTCCTTCTTTTTTCCCCCCTCCCTCTCTTTCTTTCTTTCTTTCTTTCTTTCTTTCTTTCTTTCTTTCTTTCTTTCTTTCTTTCTTTCTTTCTTTCTTTCTTTCTTTCTTTCTTTCTATCTTAAAACCTGTCGTCCACACCTGTGACTAGCCTGCTATGCTTGTCAGAAGCAATAAAAGGCAATGCTCTTAACTGCTGGGAACAGGTCTATCCACAGGGACTCCTGCTCGGGAAGCAGCTGGTCTGCTAAAATCTATTTGGCACTACAAGCCATAGGCAAGAAGTTCTAGTGAAAGTAGCACTTACATAATTTATTTCAAACAGGTTTCTTTAGCTAGATTATAAAAATGCAGTGCGGTATTTCCAATTCAAAATTTCCCATCAAAGTTATAGAAATTATGAATTTGCAACCACAAACTCCAAGCATTGAGAGAGGCTGTGATCTCGGTTGTATATTCAGTGTCTCCCAGAAGTGAATATTTCCCTTACACTAAAAAATAAAGAGTCTTTCATCAAAGATATGGAACTGTAAGTCCTATCTCTTCCTGGCAGGAAGTTTGATCCCAACCCAAGTATCAACTGAGATCAAAATAAATTCATTTTTTGTATGTGTGAGTGTGTATTTTAAATATCATTTGAAATTCAAATGCTCTTCCTTCTAGGTAGAATTTGAAGATGTTCAAATTGACATGATTGATCAATGTTAGCATTTGAATAGAAGGTGAAGAAAGAGCAAAATTGGTAGATTGTTTTCCCTGATAAAGGGGAGAGGTGTTGGGAGGCCCAGGAAGGTCACTGGCAAATAAGGTTTTCTATTCTAAATATTCTCAAAAGTGGATTTTACATATTTTTTGCACTCAATCTAAAAGAAAAATAAAAAGAATAGAAAGTAAAAGGAAATTAATTTTGTATTTTGTTTAGAAATGTACATCCTTCTGAGCACTGGACCAAAACAAATTTTGTGCACACAGAATGATTTTGTAAAATAAATTGTATGCCCACATATCTTTTGGTGGTAATACATGTGAATGAGATCTATTAAAAGTTACTTGCAACATATAAATTTATTTTAAACATGTAACAGGGTATCTCATGATATAGTATTGTATGTTCTGGACTTTGAATTCTCAAGTTAAGATAGAAAAAATAACCTAGATCACTCAGAAACATAAACAACTAAATGGCACTATTAAGAATGTATGATTATCTGAAATATCAAATTATTATTTCTAAAGTCTTATTATTTACATCCCTTTAGGTTTATTCACTACTGACAGTTAAATGCTTTACAAATGCCAAGAGATAGCCTGAAAACAATATTTGATTGTATTCCTTTATGTATATTAGTAAATTTTTAGTGTTGAATTAAAATGTTACTGCATATGACTTTGTTTACTTGGAATTCACCCATTAGATTTATGAAAAAAACAATATGCTAAGGAAGTTAATAAATCAATCAACCTTTTAAGATTAAATATACTTGAAAAAATTTTAAATTAAATTTATTAAATTTAAAGTAAGTCCATAAGGCTGCCAACTTTTTAAATAGATACACACTAAAATAAAGTAAAGCTCAATATATTTTAAACTTTAGAAATAGGTTTATTGTCCAATGGAAATCATACTAGAATTTGGCTTGCTAATGAAATGTCAGTTACATTTGTGATGAGACTTTTCATAGCTAACATGAATTCAGTGATTTTTATGTGCTGTAACACTTTCCATATATTTTTCCTTTATTCCTCATAACTCTAAGTGATGTGTACTAGTTTTAACCTATTTTACAGATGAGGAACTGAGTCATGGGAAAGTTAAATAACCTGATCAAAGTCACAAAGCACTAGATGAATTCAACCTTACACAACTATTGCTATTCTTTAAAAGTGCTATGTATGTAAGTTAAACATTTTATCTTAACTTCCACTGTATTCATTTACAAATATGATGCAAGATCAAGGCCCTTTCTTTTAGTGTGAGTCTATTTGAGTCTGATTATGAGAGTTTTGTATTTTTCATACAACCTACAGAAACAGCTATAATGCGTCCATTATGATTATTTACTTTTAAAAAGTTTAATGAGAGGTTAAAATAACTCACAAAAAAAATCTTTCTAGATTTTAATGCCTTTTCCTTACTTTATTAGTTTTTTTCGTAAATCTTGCTGACACTTAATGGGATAGTATTTTTTTTAATCAATTAAACTCCACCAAGGTGTTCCAGAATGGTCACGTTTTGATAGGCATAGCTTAATGTTTTCACCCCTATTTAATATATTTCTCAAAATCTGATTAAATTACAAACTGATTTTAGAAGAAACATTTCATGCTCAGCAAATGTCCATGTGCTCTTCTGCACATCACAACTTACCTTGCATTTTGTTTGGTACAATACGACCAGCTCTGAACACCAAGTTTTAGGAGATGATGTGATTACTCCAGCTGGAAGCATAGAACATCTTGTTCTCCATATTCTCTCTTCCCCTGCCCCTAAACAGTAAAGGGACATTTTGAAAAGACAATACAAATGACATGATGACAGCTTGTGAGATCTTGTTGAGAGCAATCTAGATTTTTGATGGAGGACGTTGAAAAGTGTCTCACAACATGCAGCGGATGTTGCATAAAAAAGCAATCAACTTCTGAGTTAAGCCACTGAGATTCTGGGTTAATTTCTTTCCACAGCACTCCCCAGTTTACCCTGACTGATATAAAAAGTTAGAAGCCAATGCAGTTGACTCTTAGTAACCATACTAATTCACTTGGTGGGAACAGATGCACATGAAGGTAGTTCAGGGTAGCCCATTAATAGAAAGTTCTCAGCCTACCCTGGGCATTGGTCAGCAGGTTTTGTAGAAAGAATAAACGACATTGATTAAGGAAGTTCTATTGTGTGCCTGAGTGTATGTATCACTGACTTAAATGGCTTTCCAAGCATTGGAAATTTACAAGATTTAATCTTTTAAACACAGAATATTTTAAATATAGTAATTGATCTACGAGGATAACTCCCCCACATATTTTGTAAATGAATTTCTCTTATTTGCTTAATATAATACATTTTTAAATTATGGTTTGCCACATGTCAAAAAGATTGTTTTTAAGTAGCCAGAGGTGAATGGAAGAATCCTATTATTTAAAATCTAACTCAACTGGGCCAGCCAAGTGACACATTGGTTAGGAGTTGGCTTGGGACGCCAGCTCTGAGCAGCAGGGCCCCGGTTTGGATCCCACATGAGGGCCAGTGATCCTGTGCCCTGTACAGCTAAGATGGTGAACAACAGCTCGACCTGGAGCTGGGCTGCCGTGAGTCGCCGGCTACAGCATAGGCTGCAGTAGGGCTGCCCAGCAGCAGGTGTGAGCTTTTGTGAGCTGTCCGTGAGCTGCCGTGAGCCACGGTGAGCAGCTGTCCAAAGGCCGGTGACTGATCTGCCTCACCCGGGAAGAGCGCAATAATACCAACATGGGCCAGTGAAGTGACATCCTCCACCACTAGAATGAAGAATAAAAGGACAGCAACCTGTCTGTTTCCCTTCCTGGATTCCCCCAGCTCTGTTTCCCTCCCCCAGTTCCCCAATAAAATCTTCAAAAAAAATAAAAAATAAAAAAATAAAATAAAATCTAACTGAACTGTGTGCGGTTTTGATGACTGTTTGGAAAGCCCTAATGGCTTTATTATATCCCCTACAGCAGTGAATTAAGTACTAAGAATGAATAAAAGCAACAATAGCACATTTTAATAAAGTACATTAATTAACATATGCTGAATGTTAACTAATCTATTCTGGCAGCAAGTTTTATAAGCCAGAGGGCAGTAAAATATAAAGTGAGCACCACCTATCTCCATCACAAGAGCTTATTGGAGAAGACAGCCAGTGACTCACAGGCCATGTCAACACATTAATTTCTAAATTGAAATTATTCAGGCAGAGTAAGCATTCATTTATTTATTTAAGGGGTGTTTCTCATCTTCATACAATTTAATATATGATCAGTAAAAGCAGAATTACAACTGCCATCTATCAACAATCTCTGGAGAGTTGTACTTAATTAATGTGCATCATAAATCAGCACAATTTCGCTCATGTTATTCAGGCACCATAGCAGAATACCTGCTGATTAATATTTGCTATGAAAATGGTAATGTGCCAGTTATGTCTTGGGTAAGGGATGAGCATTGCTGATTGACTGCATAAAGCGGAGTAAATAACAATCCCGACTAGGAACTCATCCAAATGATGAGTGATTCCAAGGAGGCTTCGCCAGTGCAAATCAATCACTGTTGAATGGAAAAGTATTTGCAAAGTTGTAAGGACAAAGATGTGAAAATTAGGAGGTTGCTCTATTTTTGTATTTTATTATCCTTGAGAAATGGATCCTCGCTGTGTATTTTGATTTGTTCCTCCTGTGTTCTTAAGGATAGCTACCTTATGGGGTGCTTAGTAATGTAAAGAAGTTGATCATTGTGAATGAACATCTTATTTCATGGATTGCTTTCTATTTTCTAGGCACTGTATTAAAAGTGACAAAAGAGTAATCAGATTTGGTATTTTCTCATAAATATTTCATAATACTGTGGGAGGTGAGCTTGTAAATATATGATTTCAACCTACCTAAATGCTTGCTAAATGCATGTGTTAGTATGTGCAGAAATTAGTACAGCTGTGAGAACAAGGAAAGTTTCAACTATACTTTTTGAGGTTAATAAACATTGTAAAAATGCACCAGCAAAGATTAAGCAATTGTGGGTACAATTCTAATTGTTGAATATTGAAAAAAATCTGTGTCTTTTAATCTCCTAAAATATTGTTTTTGCATTAAATTCTATTGCCCTCACATTTATTGCAGTAGCACTCTATTTGAGAGATGAAGAAGAGAGCTCATTTCCTCAGTGATTTTTTTCTACGATAGGTCAACTTAGGCCTCCATGACATATGTTCCTATGAACCCTATATTCTATTGGGATATTTAATACAGTAATTTTATTTTTATTACAGTTATTTGTCTAATACCTCTTTAAGCTCTATGGTAGGTCAAGCTCAATGGTGACAAGTACTCATTTTATTAATTATCCTGGGTTCCATTAGAAATGATGTCAATTATGATTTTTCTTCCTCAGTCCTTTTTGGAGCCATGTTAGTGTCATGTTTCCAACTGTTATATAGGTCTGGCCTTATGTGCAGCTTAATGTTTTATACATAGTTTTGCCTGATTCTGTAGCTGAAGACTGTTTTCTAAATAACAGATTTTAATAAAAATCTTTGGGGTTTGAGGAAAATAAATGCCTTAATGTCCTTATGATGTTGGATACACAACAGAACATAAGATGTGAAGGAGAATTCAATATTATTCATGGATAGAATAGGTAGAAAACCATTCTTTAAGTCTAAAATGATCTAAAATAGTCTATTCTATTCTATAGAAAAAAGCTCTTGCTATTAATGTTGAATTCTCTTTTCTACTATATTTTTTGTTAGAGCACTAATTTCTATGTATAATATTGGCAGATTATCTATCTATCTATCTATCTATCTATATATATATATAGTCTTCGATGCTTGTATAAAAGCTCTACTAGGAAAACACTTTATATATTCTGTCTACCATTTCATCCCCAGCATTTAATACATAGTATGCTCCTGATAAATATTTGTTAAACAAAGTAATATCATTCCATCACTGGAACATAGCTTTGTCCTCAAAAGTTCTTCACTGCTAGGCCTGGGTCACAGCATGGGTGACAAAGGATTGATAGTTCTCTCATCTGGAGTACCTCAACCTATAATGTGATCTCCTTGAGGAGAGGGATCAAAGCAAAGGACCCACTATGCTTAGCATTGTCACTGACACATAGTCAGGATGCCATAAATGTGTGTGGACTGCAAAAGGTATAAAAGACTAAAATAAATTATATCCAAGCAGAAGATGCTGGAATTTATTTTTTCTTCTATAATCCTACTACAGCTCAGGGATCTCCACTAAATATTACATGGAAGGTCCTTCTGTGTCTGTGGAGAGAAGCAATTTCTGTTATTGTTAGTATTTTCAATATGGATGATTGCACACTTCTCACTCAGAACCCTTCTTCCAAGATTTTTCTCATTTCAGTTCTTGAAGTCAAACATTAAATGGGGTTCATATTTGTTTTCTCCCCTTCAAATGGCATTCCTGAGCACATATGTCATCTTAATTCTTGACTACATTGTATATGGTTTAAAACAATTTCTAGATGAAAATGCTAAGGTAGCTACAACTACACTAAAAAATAAAGTTGAATACAGTTTATATTTTCAAGTTTCGATAGGGTTTTATTGAGAGGTTTTGTTTTCTGTGATGAACGCTGGAGGTTTGGGAAGGGGTCACATTCCCTATGCAAATTAAGGGTTTTAGGCATTGAAATCTGGGTTGATGGTTATTTTCTGTTGGTGTAAAGCATTTGCTATTGTTGATGAAATCAATATACCGATTTTGGATCTCTGTCCTCTGAATACATGAAACTTGTACCTTCCAATGCTGTCATTATTTCTCTACACAATTTCTCCTCTCCCCATATGCATAGGTTTGGCTTTCCTATGGCTTTCCTGGACTAATGGGTGTAGTTTTTCTAGACCTATCCTGTATGGGGAAAAATTCCTACTGACCACCCTTCTTTTGGTTTGAATCTTAGTTTCAATGCTTTTTAACGAGGTGAATATGAACACCTGAAACTCTATGGTTGTGTATTTTTATCTGTACAATCTTGAGTTTACAGTTTAAAGGAAAAAATGTTCAGAAAAGAGATAGAATTCAATGCCATGGAAGCTTTAGTGATTATGTGTTATGTTGACAGCATTCTTATTACTGTGTGAAGAGGCTTGCTAAGTAAATTCCTGGATCGACTAACCTGACCTGTGACTTTAGAGTAGATTGGTCACTTAACAGAGGTTCTGAATGAGCTACCACTGTAAACTTCTGAGTGACAATTATTCTAGGTCCAAGCAACTGGCTGGCGGGGGAGGTTTTGTAAACTCTGTCATAAGGTGAAGGCTTCAGCTGTTTTAAAAGGTTTTGCACTTAAGACTGTCATGAAAGGAGAAACTGTGACATTTTATTATTTTTCTTCCTTAATATTTCTAAGGCAATTCAATTTTGTTAGTTGAAATCTAAATGTCTACATGGAAATCCATCTTACTTAATAAAAATGTTGAGTTAAGGTTTAAAAAACGTCTGTTGGTGTTCGTTGGCATATTTGATTCTTCTGTGGATTTTCTTTAGAAAGGGAGAAGGCAGACGAGGAAATGGATCTTTGACATGTTTTTATGCTTTCTTCCCAAGTACGAGTCTCTGAAGTGACGTGACAGTCTGCTCTGGTGGTGTCGCTGGGCTCCCTTGTATAGAACTGAACTCCTAAAGCAATGTCAGAGGAAAAAAAATTGGTTTTTAAAATAGTTTAGAAATATCAGAAAGTTTTGCAATAAATTTCAAATATACTGGAAGTTCCACTAAGTAAAATTGTGTGACCATCCTATTACTGTCACTGTGAAACACGTCATAAAAATATACACAGTCTCAGAAGATTGCATTGGAAACGCGGAAAAACACAGGTATTAACAAATGCAGGCAATTTGGGAAGAACATAATTTGTTTATATGGGATTAAATACATCATCACCACGCGATCTGGGAATGACTAGAAGAAGGGTTAGGACAAAATTCCATGAAATGCTAAGTCTCAGTAGGTTGCATTGAAGACCTGAGCATTTTGTCTCTCCTTGGACAAAGTGAGAAATGAAGGTTGCTTATGGTTTGGGTACCGTTCCTGGATGGGGATGCTCAGAACAGCCTTCCGGATCCCATTTTCCAGTCCATGCCCCATTTACTCGATGCCATTGTGTTGGCTGCTAACCACTTATAGCTGTCCCATCCCAGAGAGGTGCCATGGCCAAACAGGACCTGCCTCACCAGCTGAAGTAGCCCACCTCCCCCTCTGAGTCACCCTCCACAACACATAGCCAAAGTACAGGGTATAAAGACAGGCCCTTGACTCACAGAGAGACCCGTTTTGTGGTGCAATTCAAGCTCTAGAGCTTCTATGGGAGCAAGCTGATTTAAAAAAAAAAAAGTTTTTTAAATTGGGAAACAGTGTGTTTTTCCAGGACCGATCAGCTCCAAGTAGAGCAGTTGTTTGAATCTAGTTGTGCAGGGTGCAGCTCAGTGGCTGATGTGGGGATCGAACCGGCAAACTTGGTGTTGTGAGCACTGCGCTCTAAACAACTGAGCTAACCGGCCATCCTGGTTGATTCTTGCTTAAGTGATTTTTCCTTCACTTTTGGGGTTTTATCCCTTCCCTTTTAAAAACATCCCTTCTTTACTTAATCACTTGAACAAGAATCTCAGTCCCTGCTACTGAAGAACAGACCAAAGACAACACCTTAAAAAGGGAGCTTCAGTTACTGCCAGTTGCTGGTGACAATCAACACCTTCACCTAATTAAAAATGAATGTGGGAAGAAATGCTTCCAACAAGCAAAGTCCAGACCAGTAATAATGAAAAGGAAGGGTTGCAACGACCCCTGTTCTTTAAATAAAGAGATAATCATAATTTGGACAATGCAGTTGGCACTTTGCTCCGCTGAACACAGTCATCTTGGACTGTTCATTTCCTTATAAGAACTTTTTAGGGGGAGTGTAATGTAGAATTAATGATCTGAATAGGTAGAGAACTATTTGGAGTAATACTATGAAGTAATACTATGTTAATACAATACTATCCCACGTTTTTGGTTTGGTTTTCTTTGTGAACACAAACTTATTCTTTAGATCACTTTGTGAAACTTCTTACTGTCTTCTACATTTCTGTTATTAGTTTGTGCATTTTTTTTCTCGATTAACATCATAAGGCTTTAGCAGATTGTTTCTTTTCTAAAAAAAACTACATAAATCATCAATTTCTGCCTTTGTTGATTTTTTTAGTCTTTTCTCTATTTCATTCATTTCTGTATTTACATTGATTATTTCCTCCTTTATCATCTGAGTTTAATTATTCTTTCTTTAATCCCTTGGGTTTATGCATAGTTATTGATTTTGTGCCTCTTACACTTTAAAAGCAACTGATATTTTACATTTCTCACTAAACATTTTTATTTCCCTTTGCATGTGTGTGTGTGTGTATGAAGGTTCACTCTCTTTGGAATGTCAGTCAAGTTCTATGGATTTTCACAAATGCCAAGTGTTGTGTGTCCAAAACTATAGCTTCACTGATCTAAAAATTTTCCTCTGCTTCACCCATTCAATCCCTCTCCAGAATTCCTGGCAAGTATTTTTCATTGTCTCTGTAATTTTGCCTGTTTATGAATGTCATATAATTGGAATCATGTAATAGGAATCATTTTCAGATTGGCTACTTTCACTTAGAAATACTCATTTAAGATTCCTTCATGTCTTTTTTGTGGCTTGATAGCTCATTTCTTTTTTTCCCACTGACAACTATTATATTGTATGGATGTACTTCAGTTTGTCTATCCTTTCTTCTGTTAAAGGTCATCTGATTGTTTTCAGTACCTGACGATTAAGAATAAAGCTTCTGTAAATATTAGCATGCGGGGTTGGTGGGGACATAAAATTTAAATTAGCTGGCCAAATACTTAGGAGCAAGATTACTGGACTGTACGGTAAAACTATGTTTAACTTTGCAGAAAAGCTGCTCAACTGCCTTTCAAAGTGTCTGTGCTATGATGTATTCCCACCAGCAATGAATGAGAGTTACTGCTTCTCTGCCAGCAATTGGTGTTCTCAGTTTTTGAATTTTAGCCCTTGTAATAAATGTGTATTTGTGCCTCATTGTTATTTTAATATTTCCCCACATTTTAATTGGGTTGTTTGTTTTCTTGTTAAACTTTAAGAGTTCTCTGTACATTTTGAATACAATTTCTTTACCAGATATATGTTGTAAATATTTCTCCTAATCTGTGGTTTGTCTGTTTATTCTCCTGTCTTTCTCAGAAACGCTTTTGCCTTTAAGAAAGTGCAATTTATCAATTGTTATCTATCTTTTACTGACCTTTTGGTATTATATCTAAAAACTCATCAGTAAACCTAAGAATATATAGATTTTTCTTGTTGTTGTTTTTTCTACAACTTATAGAGTTCTGCATTTTACATTTAAGTCTAGTATTCTACTTGAGGGTTCTTTGTTTTGCTTTGTTTGTTTGTCCTTTGTGAAACATGTAAGGTCTATGTCTAGGTCTCTATATACTTGTATATAAACCCAACTCTTCATGGGCCAGTTGTTCTAAAGTTTCTTCTGTAATTACCCTGGCTTCTTTGTCAAAGACCAGTTGATTATATTTGTATATTTGTATGGTCTATTTCTGGGCTGTATTCTGTTCCATTGATCTGTCTGTCTATTCATTCAACAATATCACACTGTCTTTGATTATTGCAGTTTCTGGCAAATCTTAAAACTGAGTAGTGAGTCCTCCAATTTTGTTCTTTCTCAAGTATTTTGTTGACTCATCTAGATCTTTTGCTTTTCTATATACGCTTTAGAATTAGTTTGTTAAGATTTACAAACTAACCTTTTGGGATTTTGATGGGATTGTGTTGGAGCTATAGATCAAGTTGTAAACAGTTCACATCAAAATATTGAGTCTTAAAATCCATGGAAATTAAGTCTCTCTCCATTTATTTAAATCTTGTCTTGATTTCTCTCATCAGAGTTTTATAATTACCTGCATATAATCATGTTAGATTTCTGTTAGATTTCTACTTAAGTATTTCACTTTCTTGAGCGCTATTGCTCATGTTATTCTTTAAATTTCACATTCCAATTGTTTATTTGTGGTATACGGGAAAGCAATTGAATTTAATATTAGCCATTAAACTGAAACATTGTTATACCCACTTATTACCTTCAGTATTTTTTTTGCAGGGGAAAGGATGAAGATTTTTTAGATAAACAATCATGTCATTGTTAAATAAAAAAAACTTTAAAAATCCATATATTTATTTTTAGCCATAAAAACATATTTTCCATTCAAATTTTTTATTTTCCTTGAATTAAAAGATGTATTATTTCTTTTCCCCTGTTTTTATTATGATTTATTGAGGAAAATATTTACGTAATATGCTTAATTAAATCGTATATCATTTTAATGGTTATGAATCTTGCTCTAAATTAATATTCATCTTCCTTATACTTAAATGACCTTTGATAATTATTTCTTTGGACTATATATTTAAAATAGTTTTTTCATGAAGAAAAAAGGAAACTTGTTAACACACCAATAATTTTTACATTTTGATTTAGAGAGAAACAGAAACATCTTTAATATTTTGATCAGAGAGTTTCTTCGTATGTTGTCTTTCATTTGTTGCAATACATCAATTAAGTTGCTCGTTACCATATTTTAATATTTCCCATAATATTGATAAAATTGCAATGTATTGAAGTTACATAGGTTAACTATGACCCTCAGCCCTGGTGTTACCTTTTTCATCTTATACATAACAACAACCAGCTTAATTTTGACTGTGTCTGGGTTAAAGTAAACACTTTTCAGTTTTTGTAACTATCAACTGGCAAAGTTTCATTATTCAAGCTCTGTCCTCAAAAACTGCAGGACGGTGTATCTCAAGCCCGCCAGAATTTGAAGAGAGAAATGTAAAAGGACAATGGCAAGATCAGAGAAGCCATTCTACACACAGAAACACTTAAATATCAGTCTTTCCTGGATCTTATCTTCGTGCTTTCTGACAATTCATGAAAGATGAAAGCTTATGAGCACTTATTTAATTCACATGTCCTATTCTTTGTCTGAAGAGTTCCTTGATAATTTGGCATATCAGACGCAGATAAAGAGATGAAGAGATTGAAATAGGAATGTATATGCCACACATTTTTTATTTAAACCCAATGTCTGCTTTTCAAAATGTAACACCCTGCATTTTTATCAAGAGGCAGAATCAGTATTTCTGAGAAGAAATACAGGAATTATTTTTCTATTTTTCTCTAGTCCCTCAATTGTGGTAAGAAAAAAATATGTATTATGACTATTTTATAACTAAATAATAATAGCATTAATAACTAAATTATTATACAAATATAATATTATCATACAACTATAATTCTATCATATATGTTACTATTAATAGTATTAATGATAACATTAACAGTAACTATTTACTGATGCTAATACTGCTAATGCAATATTTGATGGACAATTCCATTGAGGACGTGTTGCCTTCTTGTTATCTTAGCTGAAGAATTTGAAATAAGTCATGAGCAGAATGCTTGAAATGTCAACCTAACTCTCCCAAGCTGAGGCCCAAGGGAGGCTCCCCCATTTTCCCCATAACCTTCCTGGAACTGACTTACAGAGTGACTGAAGGGAGTAGATTTTACACTGCAGACCCTGCTCCTTCACAACTGGAATCTAATGAGAGCCTCCATGGCTAGATTTGTGCCATTACTGTTCTTATGTTCACTGTCGTTGTGTGACTTAGACCTCTGTACAGTACTTATCCCCGCGGGGATTCAGGTCATCGGCAGTCCATGGTCTTTTTGTAAAGGCTGTGTTAGGGGGCTCCTACTCATGGAGGAGAGGGGAGCAACCAGTCTGAGCCTGCAGCACAGCTTCACAGGAATCAGTGAAGTGTGTGTGTGTGTGTGTGTGTGCACTAAAATTCTAGAATTATGCACCCAGTAGGCTTTCATATGTATCCCAGGTAATTGAATTGCGGCTCAGTTTTTAAAACATTCCTTCTCTATGGAAACCAATTTGAAATTGATTATAAAAGTAATTGCTTAAATCCTGTTATGGTGCAGGTGCTGGGCTACTCAGTTTAACACTCGTGTTTATTTTATCAGCTGCAGGCATCACCTTCTCCCCCAGCCCTGGAAAGCGCTGGCTTGTGCAGTCACGTGCTGCTTAATGAGGAGAGTATGTTCTGAGAAATGTGTCCTTAGGCGATTTAATCGATGTGTGCACATCACAGAGCATATTTACACAAACCTGTATGGTCTTGCTGACTCCACACCTAGGCTGTGTGGTATCCCTCGGTGGTATATGCGGTCCGTTGTTGACCAAAATGTCATTATGTGGTGCATGACTGTATTTAACATTTTACAAACAAATTGTCATATTTTATAAACACAGAAGTAGTAATAAGACCAGAATTATATAATAAAAAAGTATTGGGTTTTTTGAAAATAGCAAAATTGTGATAAGAACTAACAAGCCCTGTAAACATGCAAATTTCACAAATTAAAAAAAAAATTAGAAAATACCCACTCATAATTGTAAGCTTCTTTATGCTTTCATTTCCTTCCTTCTTTTTTCTATAGTTATTAATAGTTGAAACTTTCATTCATATACTTTTGTGTCCTGTATTTTTATAAATAATTAATTTTTACAGTGCTATCAGTCAACATTATAACCTTTATGTTTATAATAGTTTCAGATTAGCCCATCGAATACCAAAATCTCTTCAACACCATATGTCTTCCATAATTCCTTCTGCGATGGCATTTATTCCGTCATTCATAATTCTTGTGGAAACACCCAACACCTGAAAAATATCCGTGTAAAAGTCATTAATTCATTCATCTTCTTTCTCTTTCTGATATATTTATTTTGTGTCTCCATGTAAGCCCTTCTCTAGCTCTATTATCTGTTTTTTTCATTCCAATACCCATTCTTTTACGTGTCTCCAAAACCAGTCCAATATGTTTAATATATGTCCTTGCATATGCTTATGTATCTGTGTGTGCATATTATGTGTAAGTTATTCTTGTATTATTTAAACTGACATCAATGTTTTTGTTGTATTTAATTCTGTTTTTTGAACATATGTCTTTACAAAAACATGTTTATTAATTTTCAATTTTACTGTATTCTGTTAAAGTTCATACCTTCTAGCTGTTTCATGTACTCTGTCTGTAGTGTGCATTCACTATGATTCAATTATATATAGTATTTCCTAAGTCAGAGGAACCTAGTCTGCTTCCAGCTCCCTGCCACCTTCAGTAATGTCACGGTGAATGTCTCTGTGCATGATGCTTCGTGGATTTATGTGACAATTTCTCTGTGATTTACTCATATTGACTGGTAGACTAGAGGGCAAAAACATATGTAAGTCAGAAATTCTATATTATTTTTAGGGCGCTTTTCCTGTATTATACTGTTTCTCTTAGAACAATCTTTAGAAGATGTTTTCAGAGATGTGTGTTTGTTTTCCAAATTACTTTTATCTTTCCATTAAATAAAACACAGAATAAACAGTGTGTACATGATATGGAGAAGTAGAATCACAGAGAAAGATCACAGTTCAAAACAAGTGTATATTTTATTGAAGAAATTGCAGCTTGGGTGGGTATTGCCAGTTCTTATTCAGAGCTGGGTGAGGCATTAGCATTAGAACATACAAGCCACCTTTCAAAGAGGCTGCATGAGCAAAAGACTCAGTCTAAAGTTTGAACATTTCATAAATGCAAATAAGTATTTACCTAAGTCTATTTGTACACTAGTCTTAAATTGTGGCACCCCCAAAAGTGGCAATGTTATGTTTTAGGGTTTGGATTATCTTCATTATTAAAATACAGTATTTTACACCATTAAAAATGAGAAGGCATCTAGTCAGTCGTGTCATATGTCTGCACTTCCTCCTGTTTCAAAGCTCCCTTTGCAAAATTGCGAGATGAGTTCGGTGAGTTTTTTTAAATTGAGATATAATGTGCAAGTAACATTGTATAAGTTCAAGGTGCATAATGTGCTGATTTGATACATTCTTACACTGCAGTATGATTTTCATGGTAGCATTAGCTAACAGCCCTGTCATGTCACGTGATGATTATTCTTTTTTTTCTAGTGAGATAACTTGAGTTCTAGCCTCTTAGCTGCTTTCAAGTTTTATAATACAGCAGTGTTAAGTGCCTTTCAGTCTCGCGTTGTTCCACTCTTCTGACCACTTCAGTATGATTCTTGTTATCCCTGTGACTTCTTGTCTTTGACACTCATGGTGGCTCCTGCCTGATGACTTGCCCTGCGTAGTGAGAGCCTTCAATGATGAACATGTTACAGCATCTTTGTGGGCACTGTCAACAGCGTCGTATGTCCTGAAGGGTCTATCTCAGAGGATAAGTCCTTCCAGACAAAATAGTTCTCTCCTCGATGTTATCTTTATTTCTCCTACTAAGAAAATAAGGTACATGTGGAACTTAAAATTGTCACGCTCATAGAAGCATGAATGTCACGCTCATAGAGAGTAGAATGGTGGTTGCCACATGTTGGTCAAGGGATGTAGTGCTTCAGTTCCACAAGATGAATAAGCTCTGGAGATCTAATGTACAATAATGTGAATATACTTAACACTACTTTATTGTATTCTTAAATTTCACTAAGAAGGGCGGTCTTATCTGCTATGACCACACACACACACACACACACACACACACAAACAGAAAATGGTAACTGAGGTGATGGGGATGTTAATTAGCTTGATTATGGTGATAATTTTACAACGTATATGCACACATACAAAATCATCAAACTGTGCACCTTAGATAGATACTATTTCTAATTGTCAAAAAAAAATAAATACTTAGTACTAATCTAAAAAGAGAAAGTACAGTCAGCAATAAAGTTTAAGTTTGGCTACTGTATCCAACTGATACTTCACTAACCATTATAATTTTGGTAAAATACATATATATTTAGAAAGTAAATGTGTTCCATATTATAAGAAATAATTGCAATAAAACATTTCAAGTAAAGTAATAAATGACATACATGATCAATTAGAGTTTTTCCATAATGTCAAAGGAGTGAAACGCTGCTTGCACATTTATATTTTAATGTCTAATATGCCTGGGCTTGAGGATTATAACAAAGACTTGCAAAGCCCTTGTGAGGTCCCAGAGGCAGAAAATTGTAGTCACATGTTGTGCTTGAGATTGGATCCTTGCAGATTTGCCCACCCTCACTGTGGGTGGGCCACCATTGCAAGGATGGACTAAAGTGATGAGAAGCAGAGGTCCAACAGTATCTTCAGGGGACACACATACATGTGCACACACACGCACACACACGTTAAAAGTTCTTGCGTGTCTTTTTTCTACTGTGACTTAGATAACAACATATATACTCTGCCTCACTTGAGTTACTCTATATATTTGCATGTTGGTTACACAAAAAATCCCACCATTCTTTGATTGTCCAAATTACTCAATTTGAGGTGATTCTTAGGTGGCCAGTGAGCATTGGCCTGTGGGGATTAGGTACACAGATTAGTGACCTCAGACCCAGTGCTTGTTTAGAGGTGTGTTTATTTTACTTCCTTTTTAACAAGGGATGTTTCTGAGGAAAAAACAAAATGAGGAGTGCACTAAGTTGAAAAATTGCTGAAATAGAAAAAAACATGCCCTGTTTAATGAGATCCAGTACACTCCCATCTCTTTCTGTAGGAAATGCCAGTCCAGGCTTCTCCCCAGTAGGAAAACCAGGGTTAGAGTGGGCAAAAAAAAAAGACATAAATAAAAGAGCATGTGCACTTCTGGGCCGAATATTTAAACATTCTGGAAATTAGGTACGGAGCCCTGAAGATGGTGTCAATCAGTTTATTTTATGCCAACAGGTAACTATCTGCCTGCACACCTATGCTCACATCAGTCCCCTTCCTGATGTGGGCGCCCCTATTTCTCCATCACCCCCTTTCAACCTCCTTTCTGAAAACTTTTCAAGCCTGCTTGGCCCAATGTGATGTCTACCTGCTCTGTATCCTTGAGGGACTTACTATGAATGCCTTTTTAATCCCATCATTTGCGCATGCTGCCATGCATGCATGGTTCATACTTGTATGTATTTATCTTAGACCTCCAAATAGCTAGTAGATGTCTTGCAGACAGTGCCTGATGCTACTCTACATTCAGAGCTTATCCATGGGCTGACCAACAATAGGAACTGAAAAAATATTAGAGCCTGCCATTATTTTCTGAGTATTGGGAGAGAATAACTTTCCATTTTAAAAATAGGGAAACTATAATCCAGGTAGGTATAGTGAGTTGCCTGAAATCAGACTCTCTCTATATATCTATATATACATATAGATCTGTCATCTATCTTCTATCTATCTCTGTCTAGCTATCATCTGTCTATATTTATCTATCTATATCTATATGTATCCCTATCATCTATCTATCTATATCTATCTAGCTATCTATTATCTATCATCTATCTATATCTATATCTATCTATCATCTATCTATCTAATCTATCATTTATCTGTATCTATCATCTATCTATAGAGAGAGAACTATTAAGCCAGAATTTAGGAAACACAGTGTTTTCCCAGAAAGTATAACTAAAATAACTTGTATCATCCTAGGCATGAAATAAAACAAAATGTGGTTTAATAAACCTACCCAAGGAATGAACGAGAGGCTATCAGAGTCTATATAGTCAGCAAGACATTTGGATTTCAGCCATCCTTATTTGTCAGACAATACAACTTTTCTATCTATTATATTGTTGGGAAAGGGCAGCTTCCAGGCTCTCGCCTCACGTGGGAAGGTGCTGGCTGGGTTATTAGATGGCCATCAGCTGTAACCACTTGGCCATTAGCTACTATTGTTTAGCATATAACTGCCGCGGCTGCGTTAGGAAGCGCAGGTGTCACGGATGGTGCAGATTCTGCAGACCCTACTTCCTGTGTCTCCTTAGCCGCCAGCGAGACTGTGGTGCAGGAAGACCCCTTGTTGGGGTCTTGATGGATGTTTGCTTCTCTTATCTCAACCAGCTGTCATCGAGAATATAATATAGTGGTATGAACCCCCTGCCTGTGGCTCCATTGTTGCTCCTTTTTGGCCTCACCGAATCCTGCGTTCATCTGCTGGGAGCTGAGCCCCAGCATAACATATATTTAATTTCCTAAGATGCTCATTAAGACAGTTTAGCTCTTCATGGCTACAAAACTGACTGAAGTGAACACTGCCCTTCTGCAACACCTAAACACAGATACAGTCATCTCTACATGTCTGTGGACCACATTCTCAGAGGCTGTCACTGAAGTTTATCTGTTCACTGCACAGCTTCTACCAGCTGCTGACCTCGGTTTGATTAGTTGTGCTAATTGTGTTAGATCCAACAGCTGTTCTCTAACACCTGATCTCCTGCCTATCCCATCACCTTGAAATCGTGTTGCCATGGGCACTCATCCAGTCACTTTGCCTCCAGAGAGAGCACTGCATTTCTCCTCAATCTCACTGTGTCTTCGAGCTTTTGTCAATGTAAGTCTTTTATTTGAAAACAACCCTGATATTGGGGATGAGCCTATCATTATGGCTATTTCTAAAGCAGCGGTTCTCAACCTGTGGGTCGCAACCCCTTTGGGGGTCGAATGACCCTTTCACAGGGTTCGCCTGAGATCATCGGAAAACAAAAAGATATTTACATTATGATTCATAACAGTAGAAAAATTACAGTTATAGAGTAGCAACGAAAATAATTTTATGGTTGGGAGTCACCACACACGAGGAACTGTATTAAGGGGTCGTGGCATTAGGAAGGTTGAGAACCGCTGCTCTAAAGGAAGCAAAACCCCCAAAATCCAGAATTTCAAGTGTTTCTTCACAGTAGTCCCCAAGAAATCCTTACCTTACTAACTGTGTTTTATTTGGGGAGAATATAAGTTACATTTTTAAGGTAGGTTATAAGAAATAAAACATGGACCTTCCTGGTTCCTAGCCTCTGTATTCCTTTTTCTTCACTGCGGTGAATAGCATAATTCAACCTTTGAATCTCTTTTTCAAATCTATATTTGTCTTCCTTTCTGGCAGAGGGCTTTGGAGGAGTGTAAGAAACTCTGGTTCAAGAATCTGATTATGAATCAATACTTCAATTTTGTTAGTACTTCTCAGGATCTATGTCCCATTTTTTACATTTTTTTCTATCCATCTAAGACTGGAGGAATTTTCTCCTTTCGGAGCCCCTGTTCTAAGTAAAAGAGATATGATAGTAAATTCTAGCTTGACATTTGGACAGTCACTATCTGGATAAATATTTAAGTGGTACTGTCCATCTACCTGCTTAGGCCCTTGTGGTAGATACAGTCTAGTCTTGTTGGTTCCCAAGAAGTCAATCACACCTCCAAGAATTCATGTCCTGTGAAGTACCCTCCCATTGACTCGGAGTGGCCAGCAGACATTTGCAAACACGATGCAAACAAAGCTTGATAAATGCTCATACATTGGGATTTCTCCTTTTGCAACGTTACTTTTTGAATCCCATTGCCATGTTGTGAGGAAGCCCAAGCCAACCACGTCAAGTCCCTGAACTCTCTAACCTGATTTGAGACATATATTGGGTTGTCAAAAAAGTCATCACACATTTTTGCAACAGATGGCACTAGTTCATTTTTGGAAGTACTAGAGTCATTCACATCTATGTTATTGCTATGTCATTTGACAGCTGACAGTTCTAGCTTCATTCTAAAAAAAAAAATTGAGCAGTTTGGTTGAGTTTTGGAGATTTTACAACAAGTTGAAGATGGAAGACCAAACTGTGCATTTTTGCCATATTTTACTGTTTTACTTCCATAAAGGAAAGAATGCACATCAAGCTTGTAAATAGGTGTACAAAGTTTACCATGACAATGCTCTACAAGAACGTCAGTGCCAACGATGGTTCCCGAATTCCATGCTGGTGATTTTGATCTCAACGATGCTCCTCGGTCAGGGAGGCCCACTGAGGTTGATGACGACAAAATAAAGGCAATGATTGTGTCAAACCCACGTTACACAACACGAGATATTGTGGAAACATTGAACATCCATCATTCAAGCATTCACAACCACCTGAAGAAGCTGAGATACGTAAGCAAGCTCGATATTTGAGTTCCACATGGATTCAAAGAAGTTCATTTGACAGCACGTATAAACATCTGCAATATGTTCATTAAATGTGAGGAAAACGATCCTTTTTTGAAGCAACTGATAATTGGTGATAAGAAGTGGATTGTTTACAACAATGTGGTGCACAAACAATCTTGGTCCCAACGTGATGATTCGCCTCAAATGACATCGAAAGTAGACATTCATCAGAGGAAGATTATGTTCTCAGTGTGGTGGGATTTTAAAAGTGTGGTGTTTTTCGAGCTCCTAGCAAGGAACCAAACAATCAATTTGAATGTGTGCTGTTGGCAACTGGACAGTTTGAAAGAATCCATCATCCAGAAATGTCCAGAGCTTGTTAATTGTAAAAGAGTTGTGTTCCATCGTGACAATGCAAGACCACACTCAATTTGATCACCCGTCAAAAATTATTGGAGCTTGGATGGGATGTATTGCCACACCCACCATATTCGCCTGACCTTGCACCATCAGACTTCCACTTGTTTCATTCTCTTCAAAACTCCTTGTATGGTATAAAGTTCAATTCAGATGAGGCTGTAAATCAACATCTTGTTCAGTTTTTCGGACCTTGTTCAGGTCCTTGTACGAATGAGGAACTATGAAGCTCACTGAAAGATGGCAAAAGGTTCTTGAACAAAATGGGCAATATATTATTGATTGATCTTTGTTCTTTATATAAATAAATGACCTTTGAAAAACATAGACAAAAATACATTATGACTTTTCCAAAGACCCAATATTTAGAGATACATAGAAGTATAGTAAACCTATAAAGAAAAACAAGATGATTATCACAAAATGTAAAGAAATGGTTACATTTGGGGATTTTGGAGTATGTGAGATATTATCAGAAAGGGCAAAAGGAGATGTCAAAAGTGTAAGTAACCTTTTATTTAAATACTTTGTTCTTAAAATTGTTACCTCCCATTGAAATATACATCGATCCTATGTACATTTTTTGTATACTACATTTCACAGTGAAAAGGAGAGTTAATGATTTATTGTCACATAGCAACATACTAATTAGTGTTAGAAGCAGATCTAATATAACTAAATTTTGCATAAGCATATTACAATTTGCCTAGAATTTTCTCACACATAGTCTCTCTTGATTTTCCAATAGAATAGCCTAGTGATTAAAGTTTTACTTTTATCATGCTTGCAGACATTTTATGGAATTATACAGATGGATTAGATAAAATGCCCAAAGTGAAAATGTGACCAGCGGAGGAGAAGGACCTAAACCCTGGCATCTTTCATGATACTATGTTTATTCTGATGTTTTTCTGACCATGTCATTTCTAATACATTTTCAGTAGGTCACCTTTCTGATTATATGGGTAATAATTCCAATTTTTTTATTAACCATTCCAAATGTGGTGAGGTATTTTTTATTATAATAGTTAAATGTAAACTTCATAAAAATATTCCATTTTTCCTAGACATTACTGAAAAAAGCCTCAATTCTTATTTGTGAAGTCTGTTTTCAAGAACGGATGCCTTGTTACCATTTCATTGGTGAGTAAAAGTCATGTATCTCATTTACTGAAGAGATCTTATTTTGAAAACATTTTATTGTTTCCGACGAAGATATATTCATAGAATTATGCTTTTAGCCTTACTGCTTTCTTAGAGTTTGGGGAACATTTTGAAACTACAAAGTACATTCACTAATATTAAAACCTTGAAATGTCTTGAGCTATAGCCTACTTGTTTTAGAAGAAAATATGCCTTCTCACTCTTCAGATATTTCATTAAATTTTCCACTCGTATTTTTCCTGCATCCAGCTAATACCATGGCATATAAAGGTATGTGGTGATTTCGTGAGCTATTGCAGATACTGTTGGCATTTTGTCTATTTTCCTGCATAGAGTTGGCTAATGCTAGCCGCAGATCATGCATTCTTGACAAACAATGTTGCAAAAATGCATTAAGACCAAGAACGATGGTGCAATGTCACTGCTGAGGCATAGCACTTGAGTTGAAAGCATTAAGGCTCTTTTTCTCCTGGGCTTTATTTTCTAAATGGATGTTTGTAGCCAACCGTGTTGTCTCTAACAGAATGAGAAAAGTACATTTCCCCTAATTTATGTTGTTTATATTTTTCTCTTTCCGACTATATTCTTCTCAAATCCCACTTTCTATAATTCTGTATTTTCTCAGTACTTCAAAAATCATGATGGAATCCTGATGTTGAACATATTAAATAGTATGTACCCTGATATAAATAATGTGAACTAGAAGCTACACTGACTTTAAAAAAATAGACTTTATTTTTTTAAGAGAAGTGCTAGGTTCATAGTAAAATTGAGCAGAAAATACAGTGATTTCTTATTTACCTCTTGCCTTCACACATGCACAACCTCCCCAACTATCAACATCCCCACCGGAATTGGACATTTGTTACAATCGATGAACCAACATTGACATGTCATTGTCACTCAAACTCCGTAGTTTGTATTAGGATCCACTCTTGGTGTTATACCTACTATGAGTTTAGACAAACGTATAATGATTGGACCCACCGTTACAGCATCGTACAGAGTACTTTCACTGCCCTAAAAATCCTCTGCGTTCCACCTACTCACCTCCCCTGCCCCTCTCTGGTGTTTGATTTTTTTCACTGTCTCCCGTTTTGCCTTTTCCAGAAAGTCATGTAATTATAATATGTAGCCTTCTCAGATTGGCTTCTTTCACTTAGTAACATGCATTTTCTTGTCTTGATAACTCTGTCTTTCTAGTGCTAATAGTCCATTGCCTAGATGTACCAGTTTATTCATCCATCACCAACTGAAGGACATCTTGGTTGCTTCCACATTTTGGCAATTATGAGTCAAGCTGCTACAAACATTTATACAAGTTTTTGCATGGATGTAAGTTTTCAACTCCTTTAGGTAAATATCAAATTGCCAGATTGTATAGTAAGAGTATGTTTAATTTTGTAAGAAACTGCCAGATTATGTTCAAAGAGGCTGGCCAATTTTGCATCCCTGATGTAGGATTCTGGTGTCTGGTGCCCAGAGTTCGTGGCCTCATGCACTCGAAGAATGAGAACGCAGACCCGGACAGGTAAACTGAAGCAGTATACAGCTTTATTGTAAAAGCGAAAAGTGCAAGAGTACAGCTCTCCAAAGAGCGGAATACCCCCACAGACTAAGCTGAGCTGTAACTATATGTTCTCGGATCCGTAATCTTTAAGTTGTTTACCAGGGGCTGGTTGGTCTCTCTCCCAGCCTCCACACACACACACCTGGGCTGGTATCTTCCTATCTTGGCTGACTGTAGTCTGCTGCAGTAGCCCCTCCCATCTAGGTCCCTTTACTACTTTTTTTTCTGTTAGTTACTGTTCTCTTTGGCCTTGAGGTCCTCCACCGTGTGTCCCTGACTGCCCACGATTTTCCCACCTCATGTTGAGACTGTCTGGGCCTGGATGTCCCCCACCGTGGTCCAGTCCCTAACTGCCTATGACTTACCTATCTCATTCCCACCAATAATGAGTGTGACCATTCCTGTCACTCCACATACTTGCCAGCATTTGGTGTTGGTGCTCTGGATTTTGGCACATTGAACTTTTGAAAAAAATATAATTTATTTAAAGTAACCCATGTAATCTTAATATGTGGGATAAATAAAATGTGGGATAACCTTGGGATAATGTATAATAAAATGGATTAAACTGTTAGATTCATGAAAACACATTAACAATTATGATCTTGTACATATCACTCAAATAAAAACTATTTCCTGAAGACCTCTCAATAATAGTCTAAGATTTCAAAATTTTTCTGCTCTAGAAAAGTACATATTTATTTTTATTTATGTATTACCCTTGAGTAAATTTCCTTGACTAAAAAAATAAAAAGCAATAATCTATACCATGTTTTTCCTAAATGGATATTTGCTTTACTGATTTCATTGAACATTTATGTTAATATACTAAATAGCTTTTCTAAAATCACACTGGAGGACACCATCTCAACTCTGTGTAAAAAAATACATATGTATTTTGGGTAACTGATTTATCACTTGTTCATTTTGGTTTACAATATTCTTTCCTCATGAAAATGGACTGCAACATACTGATGACCAACAATCACCATTAATCTATTCATATCTCAGGCTGGATCACTATGAATTGATTGGCAAATATTGCCTATTGAGTTGTATTAAAAATACTGGCTCATTATGTAAAAGAATGTATATGATAAATATAGTGCAAAATCCATTAACAATTGACTGCTTTCTAATAGGCTCTTTAGGAATAATAATTATTGGAATGAATATAGCAATTTCACTCAATTATACTGTATATATGTGTGTACTTTTAATCTTAATCATCAAAACCAACCATGTCAGTGCTATGCCTGAAAAGTACAGCTACTAATTCCAGCGTAAACGCAATAATTAATGGGAAGAACTCTGATTAGACTTTAGTTACTGTTACTAAAGAACTGTGATTAGACTTGAGTTAGTGTTTACAAATTAAAACACTTATTGTTATTGAGGTGTAATTATTTGTCAGCTCAATATAAATGTCAGAGCAATCTGGAGTCTGTCTGAATTATTAGAGAATCTAAAGCAGAAGAATATGGAAACATAATATGGTAAACTTTGTTTAAATGTTAGAAAAAAGCCTTTTTTTAAATGATTACATGTATCTTTTCTACTAAAATCTTAGGAAAGTAATCATGGTTTTAAATTTATTCTCCTCTCTTCCTTGCAGAATTCAAATGATAGATTCATAGAAGAAATTAATAGACATTAAAAGAGTTTTTCTTAATGAATAGCATATAACTATATTTGGATGATTCTAGAAAACTCTTTTGAAAGAAAGCATTATGATAATTGATAACTAAAGTTGTGTGTCTCCGATGGATTGTGTCTGTTCTTTTTTTCACTGAGCAGGGAGAACTGACAAGCTCCTAGTTCTGGCTCAATGATTTTTGACAGTTTGGTTTCTTTGGGGATAAATTATTAAAGGAAGTAATAAACAAAATGTTAGCATTTTCAGGAATGGTGAGCTTTTCTCCATTTTAAGATGCATTATAAGATAGATGATGACAAGCCCACATTTACTTTGGACATGATGATTTTCATTGTATCACACTTGAAATGATGTTGACACATCATAAACTCTGCAATGCAAAGATTGGGGACTCCTGTTTCTGTAGATGAGGTCAGAGTGTTGCTGTGTGTGTTGTGTCATCCATCTCCAAACTCCAGGAAAAAAAAAAGCCTCTGTGCTCTCACTGGTACATAGAATCGTGCGTGAACATCTGTTGACTTACTGAATTGTTTCAATCAACTTGATTAAAATCTGTTTTATATATCCTCAATAATCTGATATGAAAAGAAGCAAAAATTTCATACAGAAATCAACATAATTTAGTAAATAAATCTTGGCACTCCTGGTGTAATTTTTAAAGATAGTTGGTACTTTAATTTGAACTGGTTTCTGAGCCAAAATGGATAATTTAAAAAATTTGTTAGGACTCTTAAAAGTCTTTGAAGTACTATAATACTGATAAAAATAGCACTCAGTGTGAGTTTTTCCAGGATCAAAAGTCAACCACTGTCTACACATCTGTAGGGACTCCATATCTTATAAAGTTACCTGCTCAAAAAATTTGTAAGATTCAATTTACTATGAGACAATAAACCTCTTATTTCATAATTACACAGAAAAGTTGAAATAGAAATATTCGAGGATGAAGTGACCCACAATTAAATCGATGTCCCACATATGAAGCACATGGCAGTTATCACCTCCCAAGAGTAGGAAGACATTACAAGAGAAGACAGAGTAGGTTTGAGGAGGAAGAGGTCATAATCCATTAATGGACAAAAGGGAATGTGACCAATCGCCAGTGCTCAGGAGACAAGAAGTAGGCATCAAAATCAAATTTAGAATAAGGGGTTTGAGGACAAGTATGATAAAAACAAGAACAATAGGTGGAGTTTGAACTCGAAGTAGTTGGTGGCACTTCCCTGCGCTGTTGAGACTGTTTTCCTGAGGCCTCCTCCATTGTGTCAGAGCGATGTGTGTCAGAGACACCAGCTGAGGGTAAATTCTGGGTTGGGGGAGGGGCATGTCCATGCTCAGTTTTGCTTATGTTTGGAGGTGAAAACAATATAACTTTTCCAGTCTTCCTAACTGATCTGACTTATTCCAAGAAAACAGGTAATAGTAATCACAATTCATTTTCTTAAGGGAATTGGCCCCTCGGTATCGTTCTTGGGCTTCCTAACTGCTGTGCATAGAGTGAGCCTGGTTTCGGGGTCAATACTGAGGCAACATAACCTTCCAGTTGGTACAGCCTAACATACAAACAAATAAAGAGAAGAAATCCCTGAAATCAATAAAATAATGTTTGACAATGTTTTAAATTAATACTTATATTTTGTAAAGATAATTAAAAAATGTAAATAATTTATCTTTTTTTTTTAAAGAAACAAAAAGTTTGTGGAGAAACAGGTCATGCCAGAATTAAGTCTAGAAAGTCAACACCCAGTTTCCCTCTTGTTCTCATACATCTTTACCTTAACAACAAAATTCTGTTTTATATTAAATATTGCTGTTGCTCTGGTTGACCCGTAGCCTATAGCCATTTAGGTGACATCCTTCCACAGAGTATCACAGTATAAAGATAAAAACTTGCTTTTTTATGTGGAAAATGATATCTGATTGTTCTTGAAACACCTGCCTTCTATCTGTCATTAGAGTGTCAAGATAATTATCCAGTTCAGTTATTATCTACTCTTGCCTCTTGATAGAAGCAACCACCACTCGTGCAGACCCTACTAGCATCATGCTAATGCACCCAATGTTGAGCTTCATTGAGCTCTTCTCCAGTTGGTATGCTTTCATGTTATTCCCAGGCTAATGATGCTACCTAATAGCTTGTCTGGGCCTTCCTACCTTCTTTCCTCCATGGATGTTGGATTTAGGTCTTGGTCAATTGAGGGTAGTCTATGTTAGTGTAATCCTACATTCTCAAGGGCATGTTCCAGACTTTGAAAAAAAATTCCAGTAGGAAATTGCAAATTTTACCATACCTCTTCCCACTGAGTGACAGTCTGGACCTCAGTCTTATGCAGTTTCTAAAGGATGCAACTGCTCAGCATGCCAATGGTGTCGAGTTCATTAAATTCTGCATCATGCCCCATGTGCCATAATTAAATATAGCGTTCAACAAATGCTTTGTTAGAATGAGGATTATTGCATTTTAATGCATAATATGAAGGAGATGACCCAAACTTAATTATTTCACTGTTTCATTCCTTTACAGAATGATGTAGATAGTATTGAGGTCACGTTGACCACAGAAATAAAAAAAAAAGAGTTTAAAGAGAGATGAATGATACAGAAAAGAAAGAGCTAGAAATAACATTTAATGGATAGCTAATTCAATCAACAGATAATATATGCACAAAAATTAAGCTGAATAAGATAACATCCTGCAATCATTCCTATAAAAGAACTATAAATGAGGTGAATGGATGAACATTTTATATAAAAATCAGTGATTAACTCTGGTCGAGGCAGCAGCATATACTTATTTAGAAGGAAACATAATAACGTTGCCCTTGCACTAATTGAATAAGGTTGCAAATTATGATTGTCGTTGGTGCATTATAATCATGTGCCAGATCTCAAATGTTAAGGTGATAATTGTCAGAGACTACAACTATTACTGTAATTAGCACTTATCTAGATCAGAAAGAAGATAACAAGAAGAAAAGGAACAGAAGGGAAAGGAATTGAGGGAAGAGATGGAACAAGTAAGGAGAGCAAACATTCATTTCTTTTTTTTTTTTTTATTGGTTTCAGATTCTTACACTCCCCTCTACCTAAATCCTTGGGGCTCACCATAAGCTAACGCACAGGCCATTTTTACTGCTGGAACCCTGCTCAGATTTCATCTACTGTAGGACCTGGCGTTTTACCTTTCGGATGTTTGTATATGTTAGCCTTTGTCTTTTATTCCCTTTTACACTTAATTTTCATAGATGAATTCAAAAAGAGCAATGTATCACATTCACTTTGGAAGCCTTCTAATATCTTCTAATTGGATTCTATTAGATGCTGGAAAATGTCTGTCATGCCGGGGCTCAGCTGCCGGCAGATGAACGCAGGATTCGGTGAGGCCCAAAAGGAACAACAACGGAGCCACAGGCAGGGGATTCATACCACTATATTATGTTCTCGATGACAGCTGGTCGAGACACGAGAAACAAACATCCGTCAAGACCTCAACAAGGGGTCTTCCTGCACCACCGTCTCGCTGGCGGCCGGGAGAGACACAGGAAGTAGGATCCGCAAGATCTGCATCATCTGTGACACCTGCGCTTCCTAACGCAGCCGCGGCAGTTATATGCAAAATAGTAGCTAATGGCCAAGTGGTTACAGCTGATGGCCATCTACTAACCCAGCCAGCACCTTTCCACGTGAGGCGAGAGCCTGGAAGCTGCCCTCCTGGCCCTTTCCCAACAATGTTTTAAGGTTAAAATTAAGTATCACAGCCCATAAACACCCCAAATACAAAACAGGACACAGTGAGCACCTCATGACAGAACAGTGAAGAAGGCCATGGGGGATCAGGATTTCTTACCAAGCCCCAAGCGTGCAGGGCCATCTCTGCGTTAACAGAGCTGGTGGTCTCGGGGAAACCTGGCGAAAATCCAACGTGCTCCAAATCAGAATGCTCTTCTCAAAGGTTTCCAAAGAGACTCAGGTTGCCTTTCGTTCAGAATGATCAAGTTGTTTTTAATATTAGTGACATTGCTTTCACCTTAAATTTCTGCCCTTAGCAGAAGAAAAGTCAGTCATTAAATTGTCAATAAAATGCTGCCAGGTGACACTAATTTCTCTAAAACTGACTGAGTTAAAAGCCCCAGACAAGCACTTTCCCACCCCAAATTTCAATCTGACAGCACATTAAATTTTGCTTTGTAAAATGGCACATCATTTACATATGACATCTTTTGAGAACAATAACTTCCTCATAACTAGAGGATGAAAACTCTTTTATATCTGAGACCCTTGACACTTGACCGTATGGGATTCGGACTTCAGTGAGAAGGTGGTAAATTGCTCAGGTCTACTGGTTTGCATGGAATGCATTCCACGCCTTGCAAATATTCTCAAAAATAAGAATGAGTTTGACAATCTTGTGTAACAGAAGTTACCACAAATGAGCTGGTTTCCCCTGTTATGTGACTTGCCACACACAGTCCACACCTATGAAAATACTCAGGGGAACAAAATAAATGTGTGTGAATCTCTGGACTTCACATTGGTGATTCTTCAGATCTTACATTTATCTCACACTGTTTTTTTGTGTTTTTTTAAGATTTTTTTTTAATTGGGAAATTGTGGAGGGAAACAGTGTTGGGGAATTGGGGAAGGGGAACAATGTGTTTTTTCCAGGACTCATCAGCTCCAACCCAAGTCGTTGTTCCCAATCTCAGTTGTGGAGGACGAAAGCCCAGCTCCAAGTCCCATCGCCATTTTTTTTTTCAATCTAGTTGCTGGGGGTGCAGCAAACTGAACCAGCAACCTTGCTGTCAAGAACATGCTCTCCAACCAACTGAGCCACCCGGCTGCCTGTATCTCACACTTTTTAATTGTCAACTCTTTAGTTTTCTCTGCTGTTTGGCTCCATACTTGATTTTTTGCTCTTCATCTAGACTATTTCTATCAGAAGCAGGGCCAGATAACTTATTGCTGCTTCTACTTTACACCCTTTGAGGCAGGTTTTATATCCATGGTTTGCACAATATGTTCGGCTGTGGTTAAAATATATCTGTCTCCCCTGCACTATGCCCATTGTTTCATAAAGTCTGGAGTGGGATGATGTAGCACCGACATAGCTGCGTTAATAATATTAATATTTGTTTTCTAGTTTCAGTTTCAACTGTGAAGACTTTGTAAGTTCTCATTCTCATCATTACAATAAGGCCCAGTAAATGGAAAATCATGACTTACCTTGGACCCAGCAGAAAACTCAGGATGGGGAAATCGCCACCTGGTAATCTGAAGAGACAGGCTCATCTAGAGTGTGGTGTGATCTGCTGATCTGGAAGAGAAGCTTCTGAATGCATAACTGGAAGTCACACTGAACTGGAAGTTCTGATGAACGGCTTGAGGCAGAGCGTGGAAAAAAGCGAATGTGAGGAAAAAAGTGAATGCATTCTTAAGGGCAGGGGCCACACTTCTGTGGGCTTAGAAACCTCTTAAGTGTCTCATTGTGAGTATCTGAGCAAGGTTCCCTCGTGTGTCTGAAAGGGGCAGGGGAAACGAAAAATCATTGTGAAGTAGTGTCAGGGTCTTTCCCATAATGAAGATCTATACTCCAAGGGGAAAGGTTCAACAGAGATTTATTCTTCTTGTAGGAAGGTCATTCCTCTCACTCCAGCCCCATTTATCATCCCTGTCTTGCCTAAGAGGAAAAAAAAATTAACAACACCAATAATAATAATAATAATAATAATAACAGAAAGCACCAAATTTAACATGTGTGAGAACTTCTAAGAGATAGGTTGGGAATGCTGATACCAAGGAAGGAAATAGGGAGTAGAGAATAAAAGCTGTGCCACTCAAGAAACACATAGGAAGGAAGGGAATGACCCTAAACCCCAGTCCACGAACAGTCCAGATCACCCACCCACAGCAGGTCAGATGTAACTTATTGGACAAGACACGAACCCAAAGCTCTTGGGTCAGCTGCTTTCAGTAATTCCTGATGTGTGTCTGATGACACTGTCATGTGGTGCACAGCACAGCTGCCGAAGGGACGGCTTTCAACCCAAGATGGTGTCATGACTCACCTATTCTTGGAGACAGAGACTGCGTTTGATTTATTGCTGTATCCCAAATAACTGTAATAGTAGTTGCTCAAGAAATACTTATTGAGTGAAGGAATAAATAAGTGGTAATCTAATATTCCAGTAAACGGCATGAAAAATCAGAAGGGCTGGTGAATCTATCTGCCATGAGACATTATTAACGCCCGTGATGATGCGGAGGCTGACTTGTCCTGCTGAGTCCTAGCATGCTTTGAAGTTCTGGTCAGAAGGCTTCTTCTCAAAGCACACTTACCTATGCATAGCTACTTTGGGGAATGTGCTAGGACTCAGCAGGACAAGACAGCCTCATCAACTATCTAACCATTCCAGGAGTCCATAGCACCACCGGGAATAAAGAGGGCAACAAAACAAAAAGTTTCCTATCCCAGAAAACTCACCACTCAATCCTCCACTCCATATTCACAGAAATTGCATTTTGCATTCTCCAGGGACTTAGTATTTCATTTTCCAGCAAACGATGCTTTCTAGAATTCATTGTCCAATTTTCCAGAACGAAAACTCGGGAGAAACAGAGACGTTCTGAAGTTTCGAGTGAAATATAAATTAATAGCAACTATCTTCATAAATAATTAAGTTCATGACTTATTTACTTAGTGTGCAGATAATGGTTTAATTTATTTAGACTACTCAGAATTAAACCTTCTCACTCTTTTTAATTTCAAAGGTAAACATATTATTTCCTTCTCCCTTTTTCACCAACTGTAGAATCCTATTTCCTGGTCATTTTCTCAATGTGTACACATAATTTCCTCTTTATTTTTAATTTTAAAAAAATGTTATTTGCTTAATGTCTATCCGTCCATGTCTCTATTTTCCTAGCTTCTTGGGAGAATGGGATCATTTTTAGCAAATCATGTTTGTCAAACTCTCAATGTGTTTATTCTTTCATTTTCTAGTTTCTTCTCCTCCTCCTCTTCTTCCTTCTTCTTTTTCTTCTTCCCAGTATCCTCTGTTACACACTTCTTTCTTTTCTGTTTCTTTCAACCTGTCAGCACCATTGTTATAGACCCTTGCCCACGGCCCACAAGAGCCAGTGATGACAAGCTGCACTGCAATTTGCATGAAATGTTTTCAAGACTCGCTTATAAACATGACAGTTTGCCAAGCTTCTGTCACAAGTACCGTATTAATATTTCTTCTCATTAATTTTACATTGAGTTGAAAAGCAGTTACTTGTAATCTAGGGACCAAGTCCATGTTTCTATCCTATAGTTAAACAACAAAAATTACCAAGGGTCCTGGTTAAACAATTGATTAGGCCCTGAGTATATTATTCTGTCATGGTTAGTGTTGCAGTCTGGATATCTACACAAAAAAATCGCTCAGAAAATGAAAAGTTGTTTTTTTTTTCTTTCAGGATGTGCTATAATTGCATCAGGATAATTAAGCATTGTAAAGCTACATTTAAGGCAACTGATTATTGTCAGTCTTCCTCTCACTCCACGCTACTAAAGACTTTACTCATATTGAGTATGTAGGAGACGGTAAGTTAATTATATGGTATTCTTTAACCACTACTTGAAAGTAAAATGCATATCACTCTCTCTGGAGTGTATCTACAGAAGGATCTTTTGATATGATATAATTTATAATATGATATGTTCTAATGTTCATAACTAGGGTTGCATAAGAGTCCGGAAATACAGACTTCGTAATGAGTAAGTTAGAAAAACAAACAGTCCTATTATGTTATAGTTCAGTGGCTCAGGGGTGATGCTGAGTTAGTTTCAGAGAGTGTGTTAGATGCCACGATGCACTTAAAGAAACCTGGACCTAATTCAGATATCCACAATTCTATAGAACGAGAAGGACTGGCCACAGCAGCAGCTGTCCATGAAAGGTCTTCAGAAGTGAGGAAATCATCTTCAGGGAATCTCAAAATTATTCTGGGTCCCAAGCTCCAAAGCAGTGTGGCACATTTTCATTAACTGCTAAGCCAAGGTAGTTGTCTTTTCAGGCAGGTAATATAGATGAGCTTATTTTATACACTGTAAAATCATACAATTTTTGGAGAAATTTCCCAGCAATTTTCCATAAGTAAATTGATTTTCATTCCATAGCAAATGATAGATGACTCTTTTATGTTTTTGTTTTGTTTTGTTTTTTGTCCCAGAATTTTACATTAATTGTTTTATGTCTGATGATTCTTTTTCCTGGTTCTGAACCAAAGACAAGAAGCTGGAACAGATTTGGTGTCCCTGGGCAATAGATGTCTGCTAAATTTAATCAAAATTATTTTTAATGTAATTCTGAGTTTTTCATCATGTTCAATTTCAAAGGCTTTTGGTGTAGAATTCTTTTAAGAAAGTACTTTTTAGGCCATTATTGTTCCTATGAGAAGCAGATATTTATTGGAACATCGAAATTGATTTATAGATTAAGGAGTCCTTTGGATCCTCTCTGCCCTCAGGATTTATGTTTATGAAATTCATTTAGAATTCTGCGTGTTCACTCCTCCTAGTTCCAAAGTTGCTGCAATATGAGTACAAAATATCAGCCTGTGAACACATTTTGAGGAAGAAGCAATAAAAAGCACAGACATTCAAAGTCTTAATATCAGAGTGTTTTAATGTATCTAGGTTCATTTACCTTTGAAATGTAAGACTGCTGCTGCAAAAATATTTTATTAAATGCTAAATTCAAATGTGTGTTTCTATCACAACATTCATTGATGATAATATACTATTTTTATTTTTCTTCTAAAAGTAGAAGTTATAATTTCTTTTTTTTTTTTTTTCTTTCAGGACAGAAATCAAGTTAACAGGAAGCATGTCTTCCTGTTACAGGGCAATTACCATGAAATTTGGACAGAACAAAATAACTTGGTCCTTTCTTTCTTTCTTTCTTTCTTTCTTTCTTTCTTTCTTTCTTCTTTCTTTCTTTCTTTCTTTCTTTCTTTCTTTCTTTCTTTCTTTCTTTTTTTAAAGATTTTATTGGGGAATTGGGGGAAGGAACAGTGTTGGGTGATCGGGGAAGGGAAACAGACAAATTGCTGTCCTTTTGTTCTTCAGTCTAGTGGAGGGCTCTGTTTCACCGGCCCATGTTGGTATTATCATTGCGCTCTTCTCAGATGAGGCAGATCAGTCACCCGCCATTGGACGACCCCTCACGGCAGCTCATGGTAGCTCACGAAAGCTCACACCCCCTGCCAGCCAGCCCCACTGCAACCTACGCCATCACTGGTGACTCACGGCAGCCCAGCTCCAGGTCGAGCTGTTGTTCACCATCTTAGCTGTAGAGGGCGCAGCGTCACTGGCTCATGTGGGATCCGAACCAGTGGCCCTGCTGCTCAGAGCTGGCGTCCCAAGCCAACTCTTAACCAATGAGCCACTCGGCAGGCCCTTCTTTTTCTTTTTCTTAAAGCTCCAACTGGTTGCCTAAACTACAAAGATAGAAAATACCTTCCACACCTCCAATCCCCCACCCCCTAGTATGTTTCTATGAAGATATTTTTTGACTCACAATAGCAATACTAAAGTGAATTCTTTTTAAAAATAGTATTATGCATACAGAACATGGGGATCACACCCACTTTACAATAAAATGTTTATTTCCAGAACTTGAAAAGATTAATGGATTTCTTTACGATTGTACCTCCAATTCATGCAAAGATAAGCCACCACTTCCCAGTATTCTCTTCTAGTGTTTCCCCCCTATGCCTTCCAAACCGTTCAACATTACACCTCTTTACAGTTTTAAGAGCAAGATCATCAGTGAACATCTTAATTGCTGAGCATGGTAAATGTTTTTTATTCCTATACTGCATGTCACTTTGGGTAGCTTTTGCACGATCTGCACACCATTCTCTGGTTTGGGAGAAGCTCAGTTGTCTTGGGTACCCTGGCTCTGTACTCCTTGGTTATCCTTCTGCCTTTCTGATGGGTCCATTTCTGTTCTCTTCCCAGGCTCTTATTTCTCTGCCAGTATTTTTGTCCAGTCTTTTGAGATACAATTGTATCTCAATTGCATATAACATTGTATAAGTTTAAAGTATACAATGTTATGATTTGATATACATATTATGACATGATTATCACATATGGATAGTTAACACATCCATCACCTTACAGAGTTACCATTTATTTATTTTTTTTTGTAGTGAGGACATTTATGATCTCCTCTCTTAGCAACTTTCAAATATGTAATACATTATTGTTAACTATGCTGTATGCCAGATTCCCAGGATTTATTCACCTAATAACTGGAAGTTTGTATTCTTTGACTAACATCTCTTCATGTCCCTGACCCCCCCCCCCCAATTCCTACCAACCACCATCCTTCTCTCTGTTTCTATGAGTTCAACATTTTTGAAATGTTTATTTTTCCATAAAGTTTGATTCTCAGGCCATTTTGTTGTTATTTTGGACATTATCTCTGGTTAATATCACTTATTCCATTATTTCAATGATCATCTCTTAAGGGGAGTTATAATGTGTTTCAGAGTCTAGATCCTGGTGCAAATTGCCTAGGTTCAAACCTCAGCACCATAAATTACAAGATTGTGAGCTTGAGCAAGTCACTTAACCTTTTTGTCTCAGTTTTATCTTTTGACTTATGAGAATCAAAAAATACTATTCCACCTCATACAGCTATTGTGGCGATTAAATGAGATTAATATATATGACAGAACCGTCCAAGGGATTCCGTTATGTCCTTCTGAGATCTGATGACCTGGAAGGCCTCTGTCTTCAGCACTAAAGGGCTATGGGAGATTCAGTTTGGCTCTTGTGGGGTTGAAGTTTGTGTCTTTAAGCTATCTGCACTATGTAAATTTAAACCTGGCAATATGGGAAGGGAAAACCATGCTTTAGTGCTACCCTCCCATTAGTGGAATTGACTCTCGCAAGTACTGCGAGTCCATTGGTGTTTCACTCTGATTATTAAAAGTTTTCAGCCCAGCATCCTCAGCTCCTGCATCAACACAGGAATCACTGAATATTTGGTGGGAATAGAAACATTGATATATTCTAGGTTATAGTCCATCATACTAGGATCTGTGACTTTTAAAAGCACTTCTAGTTCCATTTTCCTTCAGCAGGTTTTCTTGCTTAGATGATATCTGATGGTCACTTTGTGTCTAGAATCAGCAAATACCTCTAGGAACGAAGCAACATCTAGGAAAAGTTAGTCTTCTCTTAGGATTTTAGTTTCTTTTCTCATCATTGCTTCATAGACCTATATAATGCTATGTTTTGATTTTTAAAATTGATATGTTTTTCTAGTTGTGGCAGCTGGATTGTATGCCTGATATAACCTACTAACCTTGACCAAAAACAGAAGTCCAAATATTGGTTCTAAACAATTTACATTTTTGGGGGTTTCTTTAAATTTTTTGATTACAATTGACACACGATATTATACTAGTTTCAGGTCTACAACATGGTGATTACACATTTTTACAACTTATAAAGGAATCACCCCTATTAATCTAGTACCCACCTGGCACTATACACAATTATTATATCATTGACTATATTCCCTCTGCTGTATTTTATATCCCTGTGACTATTTTTATAACTGGCAATTTGTATACTTTTTTATATTAAGGAAGTATCTTTGTCTATCTCACACAAAAGAACAAATTATTTAAAGACGAAAACATGTTTAAATGTTAGTTATTAATTGACCTACTAATGAAATCAAAATGATTAGAGTACATTTTATTATCATTAATATAATTACTATTAAGTAAATCAATTTTGATTTTTGAAAAAATACAATGCAAGCTTGACATGTTATAATTTTAATTTGTTGAGAAATTTATAATATTTTCTTATTTATTAAGAAAAGGAGCAATTCCACTGACAATTATAGTTTTAGCAATAAATATTAACTTAGGCCTATCTTTATATGTCATCCTATAATATATCTTTATTTTTTAATTTATTTTCTATTTTTTATTTGAATAGAATAGACAGATTTGAAATATTCAAATGAGTTATTTTATTTGTACATTCCTTTATTCTAATGAATTAAGATTTGATATTTGTTAGTTGTTAATTTATCTTTGTGCTAAATTATTATATTATTATTTTGTTGACTTTTTATTATTTCTTTTTGTTTGTTTGTTTTTCATTTTATTGGGGAACAGCCATGGTCATTGGTTACACATTGCTTTCATGCTACGATGGCATAGTTGACTTTTTAAGGAGGGCGCAGCTCACAGTGGCCCATGCTTGGGATTGAACCGGCAACCTTGGTGTTACCAGCACCACACTCTACCCAACTGAGCTAACGGTCAACCCTCTTATTTCTTTTTTAATAATGAGGTCATTTGAGGTTACAGTGGTTTCAATACTTAAGCTTTATTTTGCATCATACTAAAGCAAAATAGACTGAAATATAGCAATGGCCTTTAATTTTCCTAGGTGCATCAAAAGTTGCCTAGGAGAATAGATTTTTTGTTTTGTTTTTTTAATTTGGCTAGCTTGACTTTGGATTTGTTTTAAAATCCCTTGCATATTTCTGTTTTAAAAAATTACCATTTATAAAGATTATTGTGGTCTGTTTCACAGTTTAGTGTATAAATATTTTGTTGTTTGTTTTCTCCTTCCGATGTGTCTCCTTGCCCCAACCAGAAGCTGGGGCAACTGAATTAGGTGAATTCAGTTCAGGCAGACCAGCCTCCTGGAGGCCAGAGCAGAAAAGGGAAGGGCAGTGGATAGATGTGGAAGGAGAAAGAGAGCATAGTTTGCAGAATTCTCACTTTTTCACTTTGTTTTTTATTATTGTCTTTTTATTAAATAAAGGGAATCATGGCCCACATAGGAGAGACACCAAGTCCTGACTAAACCAAATCATCACAGGGTAAAACTGCTGAATAGAATTAACTTATAGCTTTAACTACCACTGGTACTCTCAATAAAAGGAAATATCAATTAATAATAACAGCTACTATCTAATCATTTTACCCTCTCCACACTGTAGATGATCGTCATGGCAGGACTTTTAAGAGATTATTTCCCTGCCGGCACATTTCTCAATGCCTTGTAAAGGGAGTAATCACCCTTTACAAATCCCCCACTGGGAGATTTGGTTAGAGTATGCTGAGCAGCTGCACGTAATACAACCATTTCTACATTTCTACTTTGCGAAGCTTTCTGAGTCCTTTTATAGTATGCTAGGGAATTTCCAGCATCTCAACCTCATTGTTTATAAACCACCATGGAACTAAGACATTAATTAACCAACCAAAAAATGTATTAAGAGATACTCTTCAGTGCTTTAGGTAATACATTAAATTCCAAATCCTGGGTGAATGGATAAATTCTGTAGGTGTACCCTTTACATTCAGCCCTCTTAGGTTTAACACTCTTATAATCTAATGTCAAATGCATTCGGGGCCCTGCTGATGCAATTTATCAATATTCTATAATTCCATTGGTGTTTATCCTGTTTCTCAAAACCTGACTAGAACTTGGCATGGATCTGGGCCACACTGGGATTATGTATAAAATGATGGTAACCGGTGCTGAAAATGGGCGTTACTATGGAGGTACCTATCTCAGGGGAGTCATTTGAAGATTCCTATGCAAGGAAAGGTTAGTCGACAAAGGTATAGGAAAAAGTCTGCTCCCACCTTCAAGGTAATTACATTGGTATTTCAGGTCTCAAAACAGCTTTTCTAGGTTGCTCAGATGTGCCTCTTTCACAACTCATGACCCTCTCCTTTCAACCATGGCCTGAACTTCAAACTAAAAAAAAACAACAACAAAAAAACCAAGATCTTAAAATCTTAGGAAGGTTGTGCATTCAACTAGAATTTTAACTCTGGAACCCAAACTCGGAGCCTGCTTTTCAGCCATGTCTGCTTGGCGGATATGTAAGCTAAGGGGTTATTTGAAGACGAGTCATTGAATCTCTCTGCTTCTTCACCTATGCTTTGACTTTGGAGTTCAAAGACTGAGGTTTAGCTCATACCTAAACTCTCCTTTGCAGCCAGAGCAGCTAGCTCAGCTGAAATTCATACTATTTATCTTCATTGCCCATAACTACAACCCAATGCTGAGTCCCACAGCTGAAACTAAAAGCCAGTTTCCCACTTCAAGTTGTTAGTTATTTGCACTCTGACCATATATATGTGAACAAGCTGATTGAATTAACGTAATCAGTCAGAGTCCAGAGGCAGAATATCAAAGGCATATTTATCTGACCTTTTTATAGAGCTTTGGGTAAATGGGTGATTTATTGAGATGTAATGAACCTTCAGAAAACCGGTAGGGATGTTGAGGCACAGAGACCAGTAGTAGTGGGTAGACATGACCACCTGTAACAAACCCAAAAGTTCAAGGGAAAGTGCTCAGTGAGAGCTGGATAACAATGAAGGAAACCTGGCCAGGATCTGTAGTCGCTGAGTAGTGAGTGGTTCCCAATCCTGGAACTGTGGTCATCTTGCGTTGAGTGATTCCTTGTTTTGTGGGGTTGTTCTATGAATTGTAGGATGTTTATCTTTGGCCTCTATTAGGTCAGTAGCATCTCAGTTGTGACAATAAAAAAGATCTCCAGACATTGTCAAATGTTCTCTCTACTAGAGAACCACTGGTCATAAAAAGAACATATAAATGTATGTATTTATACATTATTCTCTGTATATTATGATGTTTTAACATCTAAAACAAACAAAACAAAACAAAAACGTTTTCTGGCTGGAGAGAGACTGACCCTCCTGGGGCTGCTGATTCTTAAAATAGCAATGGGCTCAGCCAGAAACATGCCCTTTGTAAGCAAACTAATCTGTCCAGGGCTATATCTCCTCTATATAGCCCAAATAGCCTTGAAGGCAATATTCCTGTCCTTCATTATCTCAGGACCAGGTACCAGGCAACTAGAGGCCACCTTGATGGCTTAAAGCCTGCCGAAATTATTCCAAGCTAGCCAATCCTGCTCTGCCTTGCCTTTCATGGAAGCCCCCAACAGAGACCCTGGCCCAAACCTTCCCCTTTTTTCTGTCCTCTGCCTCCTGATCACCCTGGTGTGTTTTCATGTGGCCTCGACTGGTATGCTGTACCTCCTGTTTCTAGAACCTGTGAGTATAATAAACTTTGTTTTTCTGAGACTCTCTCATGTGCCTTCTTGTGGCCACGCATGACTGACCATCTCATGAAACAACAGGAATATTTCCAGAACCAGGACATTGTACCAAGAACGGAGAGAGGAAACAACCACCCGAATCACACCTTCTTCCAATGCTGTGATTTCCTACGCATGCTGTTCTTCCAGAAGCCAGAGGGGGTGGGGGGAGGGGCTCCCAGATAATCCAGTCTCTTGGTTTAACATCTTAGAATTGAGCATTTTGCTGTTGTTGGATGGAGCAGAAAATAAGCCATGTTTATCTTCAAGTATGACATATAATCTATGGACTCCCCTTTTGAGACTAAAATATAGGTTTTTGTTCTATTATATACATTTTAGTATTGTTTTATAACTATACTTTATTGACATTCTTGACATTCACATATCTCGGATAACTCAACTTTGCCCTCGGTTGTTTCAATTAGTATTTTAGGAAGGAAATTTATTGGTCAAAATGGAGTCCCAGCCCTCTGAGTGTTTAACGATGGAGTAGAATTCATGCTCACACCACTTGTCTAATGGTGGCTTTTGAGGGTCTCTGTCTATCACAGTCACCCAGGATCCAGGCTGATGGAGCTGACATCTCATTATGTGCTTCTGTCATTGCTGTGGTAAGCCATGCAGTGGCTGTTAAGGCTTCTGCCTGGAAGTAACACACATCACTCCTGCTAACCTTTTATTTGCTAGTAATTCACATCTTCCTGCCTATCTCTAGTGCAGGTAGAGGTGTGCAATCATGCCATGTGCCCAAGAAACAAACCGACATACTTTCAAACGATTCTAATAATTACCATAGAGCATATATTTTATTTGGCTTTGGCGCTCCCTAGCAATAAGCTATTTTGTCATTTCTTCCCACACCTCTCCTCAAAAATGTTCTTGAAGATAACAGGCAAAATAGTATTGCTCATTTTAACTCAGGAAGTGTTACATTGTTATGAAAGAGCCCCTTGTCTGATCCCTGCCTGACATAAATATTTGGGCTTGACATATGAGGTTGAATGAAAAGCCACTGTGTGGACTTGGATTTCTGTGGATGTCTATGCCAAAGTAGCAACTAATGTCTTTAGAGGAAGTAAAAGTGCCCTCCCACTGCTCTAGCACGCAGTCCTGCTTTTTATTTAGCCACCTCAAAATGAGACAGTGTGACTGAGTTAAGGAATTCTGTCTAAATTTTCTTTAGATGTATCTAGGTCATGTTGAGCTTTCAGAAAAAAACAAAAGAACTGGGTGACTACATTCTCATTATTATCTTCCTCCTGTTCAATATTTGGCTAAAATATTGAAAGTCCTGGTATGTCAAACTAGCTTTTGATAATTTTATTGGAAATCAGGAGGAACATGAGTTTAGAGATAAAATCTTAGATCACCCTCTTGCCATAATTCCCAATTTTAGAGAGTGCTCAGAACGCCATTGAGAGGGCAGAGTATAGGCAATGATGAGAAGCATCTGAACTACATAAGAGCTGGCAAAGGAAGAAGGCGCAGTAAAACTGAGGTGTGCCTTTAATTTTTACTGGACATTGTTCTAATTTTTTGGATGGGATTGGAGTGTGGTGCAGTAAGTGTGTGAGTGGAGAATATTAGAGCAACTTCTGAAGGTGAAGACGCCATTATGTTACAAAATAAACGGAGGTACATTTCAGGTACAGGAAAAATAAATAACTATAGTTTTCAATATGTAAAAATGCCACAACAAAATAATGGGTTTTTCACCAAGAAATCAAAATGACCGCTAGTACATATATAAAAGTGAACTAAACCTCAGCATTAATTAGCTGAATTAAAAAGATCATAAATGATACTTTAACCAATCATATTACAAACAAGATTTTCAGGAAATGAAAATCTCATAGAGTCTTGATGAATGTATACATGAACAAAATCTATTTTTCTAAGGCAATTGGGAGATTTGTATTAATATTTTAAATGCATAAACATTTTCAAGAAGATACTCCGATTCCAGAAATTCATTTTCCAAAATATTTATCTACGTATGAAATTATATAGTCAAGGACTGGCACTATTATTAGAAAGCATATAATGTCCATTCTCAGGAAAGTGATAATTATGATAGAAGCATATTATTTAAAAACAATAGCCATTAATAAAAGGTAAGAAAGGCGTAGAAAATATGCTGGAGCTAATCAGCCTCTGAAATTCTGGAAGCCTCTGAGGGAAGACTACTGGAAGCCAATGAGAAGCGGCTTTCTTTATTTATGTGTTTCTTGGCACAGAAGCAACAGATGTGGCATGCACCTTACAATTATTGCTGTATTTCATTCTTCCTTATTGTAAAAGAAACTGTGTGGCTGGTTCATAGTTGTGAGCATGCAGAGATGCTTGTAAGGGTGAATGAAGTTCAACGCCATTTCAAGATGAGATGCAAGTTATCCGTCTTCACATCATAAATTCCAGCTGCCTAGTGCTATAGCTGAACTTTCCATTTTTTAATGAAAGATGAATGAATTAGGGTCTTTGTGTGAAAAAAAAATAGCACGTATGCTGAACTGGAAATTCAACGTGCTTACCAGAGAGCTGAAAATAGAGATCATTGATAAGACTTTTAAAAAGTTAATTCTGTGTGGGCCTAAAATTAAGGTTTAATGAAGTGAGAATATCTGGTAGTTGAACTAGTGATATGAAATTAAAGAATTGTGACATGCACGTTTCAGTACATTTGAGTTTTTGGACTACATCTACCATAATAATTAAAAATAGCTTTTTGTATGTGAAATGTTAAAATTTCTTATTTCATGGCTTTTTTTCCTTTTTAATTCCATCTGTTAATCTAGATATGAATTTGAGTATCTAAACACTAGGTTGATAATAGTTTATAACTGTATGTTTTGATTTAAAATATAGCTTGCATTATGAGACACCAAGCCTTTTAGTGTAGAATTATCTCTAATTCTCTAGACAGTCAATATCATAAATTTACATATCTATAGTTATAGATATAAAGTAACTTATTCTAAAGATCTACGCATGATTATGTAGAAAATATCTACATTTTACTAATTAGAATAGTTACAATTTTGGTGACTCTGTCATATTAAGTACTTCACTTTTCAATCATCACCATAACATATAATTTGTGGGAAGAGAAGCAGAATCCGAGGCTAGTGGAATGCCAAGGCTAGTGCTTAAGCTCCACTTCCTCAGACTCCCATATCTATGCTGTCTCAAATATACTGACAGGATGAAAGATGTCATCTGAGATAAACTGATGAAATTCATTACATCATTGCTAACTCTTCATTTAATGAAATGTTAATATTTACCTAAAAACGAGGTTAGGCTTGATTACTTAATAATCTCAATAATGTTATGTTTCATATACTGCACCAAAAGAAGCCATATGCTTATTCACAAAATTAATACATTCATTCAGTCATATGAGTTCAGACAATTAAGTTTGTGACCTCATCCTAGAAAAAGTGCTCCATACCTCATGGCTGAATATCACTACAGTCACCTTTGAAGTCCTCCCCTTGGGAAGCTTATGCATCGATGCCAACACCTAGTCCACCCTTCAAAGTAATTTTGGAACTCTTTTTATGGAATGGCCATCAGAACTGTCATCGTATTACCCTTGATGTCCTGAATGTCATCAAAATGTCTCCCTTTCAATAGTTCCTTTATCTTTGGGTAAACAAAGGAGTCACTGGGGCCTAGATGAAGTGAGTAAGGGCGGGTATTCCAATACAGTTATTTGTTTACTGGCTAAAAACTCCCTCACAGACAGTGCCATGTGAGCTGGTGCATTGTCGTGATGCGAGAGACATGAATTGTTGGTGAAAAGTTCAGGTCGTCTAACTTTTTCAAGCAGCCTTTTCAGCACTTCCGAATAGTAAACTTGGTTAACTGTTTGTCCAGTTGTTACAAATTCATAATGAATAATCCCTCTGAAATCAAAAAAGGTTAGCAATAGTGTTGCAACAAGTTCGGGAACTTGTCAGGTTTTGTACATTCAATACATCTTAATTGAGGAGCTAGCATTTGCCTAGCCTTACAGCATTTAGTGGGTATAATGTTGAACCTGATAGGGACAGTCTCTGTTCATGAGGATTATGGTAAAGGGAGGAGATAACATAAATATACAGCATAAGAAACAACTTTGTTACACCATGCTGTGTGCCCTAGTCCACCGTTTTCAAGTCAGCTCTGTTGGACAATTTGGTTTCCTTGGCTCATTTCCCACGTTAAGCATGGACAGTCTTGTTTTGCTGCCCGAGGGCCATCTCCACAGCTACTGATGGCTGGACTGCCATGCACATGTGCAAATCAGAAGTACAGGGAATTCTGGTCTCCCAATGGCAGCTCTGAATCAGACGCGTGCAGCTGTCAGTAGATAAGTGTCCAGTGAAGGAGTCCAGCAGATAAAATGATGGGAAAAGCTTGTTTAATGCTCAGCAAAGATGGCTGTTTAGGGTAATACACTACAATGGTTGGAGCTCTGCTGTTTGGGGTGCTGTGATAAAAAAGCTAAGATGTGGTACTGTTTTGCCAATAGCTAGAAAAAAGCAGCTCCCGCACCCAAAGCGTAGAAACGGGATTAGACCTGCTCGCTATCACTTAGGTACCCACTTGCATAATACGTGTTTCCGGTCTTCTCAAATACAAGTCCTAGCTGTTGTCCTGGTTACCAGGTGTTGTGTGGGAGCATGTCTACCTGAGGGATACAGTAAGTAATCTTTTTTTTTTTTTTAGCTGAGCCATCCTGCCACCTGTTGGCAGCTCAGCAGCTGCTCAGCTTGGGCTGGGACTTGAACTGCTGTTGCTCAGAGCTCAAACTCTTGAGCGAGCTCTTAACCAACTGAGCCACTCGGCTGGCCCAAGTAAGTAATCTTCATAAATTAAGGCTAAGGCCGCCACCTGTCACTGTGGGTTCTTCATGCCTGTCACCTATAGGGGCAATCCCAGGTCCTTTCTAGAACGGAGGCAAGGAAGCGTATGTCTGGGCCTAAGAGGACTGACTTTGGAGAGTCTCGATACTTCCACATCCCTTGATAACATGGCCTCGTAAGGAGAAAACAAATAAGAGCTCAGACCCTTCAGGGGAAAAAAAAAATGTGTATGTATTTATATGTATTAAACGAAAATAGTCACTTGTGTCTCTTCACTACCATATTGAACAGCATGGCTTTAGAGGGTCTAGTATGATTAGTCCTGGTTGTTCACAGTAGCAACAATTTTATTAGTGAAGCCTGTGATAATTTTGTGTGTCCATTTGGCTGCATCATGGGATGCCTGGATATCTGGTGAAACAATATTTCTTGGTGTGTCTGTGAAGGTATTTCTGGAAGAGATTAACATTTGCAGCTTATAGACAGCAGATTGTGGGACTTCTCAGCCTGCATAATTGTGTGAGCCAATATCTTGTATGGGCCAAAAAACATATATGCATTTTCAGAAAGGAAAAATCTGTATTAAAATGGTAATACTCAATATCTACTGACAACAAAAGATGAATGCAAGTCATGTGTATACATTTTTTGGCACTCCTGGTGTGTGTGTGTGTGTGTGTGTGTGTGTGTGTGTGTGTGTGTGTGTTTGTGTGTGTGTGTATTCTGTTGGTCCTGTTTTTTTTGAAGAAACCTGAATAATACAAAGACTTAAGTGGCTTGTCTCATTTCCCTGGCCTATTTTTAAGATGTTCCCATTTTTGCTTTCAGATCATACTCCAAATAAATTAGTACACCCATGTTTGTTCCAAAAGGGCCATTCAAAACAATAAAGTTGGATGCATACCACACCACATACATACACACACACAGTCAAAATGAATCAAAGATCTAAATTTAATATGTGAAACTGTAAAACTCTTAGAGAAAAACATAGGCATAAATCTTCATTATGTTGGGTTAAGCAAAACCTTCTTAAATATGATATCCAATATGCAAATGACAGAAAATATAGATAAATTTCACCTAACCAACTTAGAATCTTTTATACCTCAGAAGGATACAATCAAGAAAGTGAAAATGCAACCCAGATAATTGGGGAAAATATTTGCAAATCATATATCTTGTAAAGGACTTGTATCTGGAATATATAAAATCTCTTACAATAATAATAAGAAGACAAGTAACCTAGTGTTAGAATGGACATATGAACTGAATAGATTCTACAAAGTACATATACGAATGGCTAATAGCAAGAAAAGATGCTCACCATCATTAGGCATTAGGGAAATGTGAATCAATACCACAATGCGATATCACTACCTACCCACCGAATGCTTATAATCAAAAGTCAAATAATAAATTTTAGCAACAATGTGGCAAAATTAGAATTTTCATATATTGATGATAGAAATGTAAAGTGATGCAGTCACATTGGAAAACTGCCTAGCAGTCCTTCAAAAGATTAAAAGTTCGTCAAGGTTAAAAGTACATTAGAAGCACTATGCAAACCAGCAATTCCATATATAGGCATATGTTCACGATAAATGAAAACATACTGCAACACACAAACGTCTATATGAATGCTCATCTTAGCCAAAAAGCGGAAACACCCCAAAGGCCTATCAGTCAATGAATGGATGAATAAAATGCAGTGTGTCCATAGAATAGAATAGCATTCATCAATAAAAAATAATGTAGTATTGATATATTCTACAACTTGGGTGACTCTTGAAAACATTATTGTAGGTGGAAGAAGCCTGTTGCAAAACATCATATACGGTATGATTGCATTTGTATGGAAAAATCCAGAATAAGCACATTTATAGAGGCTGAGAGTAGATTAATGGTTGTCTAGAGCTTTAATGTAGAATGACCGCGAGTGAGTAAAGGGTTTTGTTTTGGAGTCATGCAAATATTCTAAATTGGATTGTGGTGATGGTTACACAATTCTGAGACCATAATAACTGTATACTTTAAATGGATACATATTATGGTATGCAAACTTTATTCCCATAAACCTACGAAATACAGCAAACACAGGAAATCTAATCAAATATGAGCATGAAAGAATTAAAAATAATTATCATTATTGAGAGAAATTGCAGAGTACTTAAATAAATGGAAGAATATACCACTTTAATAGGTTATAATACTCAGTATTGTAAGGATGTTAATTCTCCATAAAGTAATCTCTACATTCCACATTGCCCAAATCAAACTACCAGATTTTAAAAATTTTTTGGTAGAAACTGATACATTTATTCTGTAATCTACACAGGAGCAAAGAGTCACAAATAGGCAATGCAATTGAAGAAAAATAACATAAAGCCAGAGGAGGTCTTACCCAGTCATACATTAAGACCTTTTGAATACCTGGTATAATTAGAATATTGTGGTATTAGAAAAGACAAGTGTCAAATGTAACAGAAACAAACCAGCACACACACAAAAAAATCAATCCCTGCTAGATTTCAAATAAAATTTTAAGAAAAGTAGGACTTTGGGAAGGAAACACATAAGATCTTTATCTTAGAATAAGCAGGTATTTCTTAAAGAGTCCACAAAAGCACTAATACTAAAAAAAATGATAAATCTGATATATTAAAAGTAAGAAATTCTGTATTGAAGTTTAGTATTCAGAGATTAAAAGGCAGTTCTCAGAGGAGGATAAGAATTTATAGTTATCTTATAAAAATAAACACTTTATGTCCCTATGTATTATTAATAATAAAAAAAACTTAGCCACAACAATAGGAAATAGGGCAAATGGACTTGAATAAATACTGTAAAAAAAGCATCCAAAAGAACAATAAATCGTGAAAAATTGCTGTTTTATAAATAATCAAAACATGCAAATTAAACTACAATACAATATCATACTCTCACAATGGCTAAAATGAAAAAAACATGTGGAAAAAAAAAACAAGTATTGGCAAAAAATGTGGATCCCTTGACCCTCTTATGTAGGGTTGGTGAGAATGTAAATTGGGACAATTTGGGAATAATTGGTTTCTACTAAACTGACCTCATGAACACCATATAACTGGACAATTCCATTTGTAAGAAAACATCCAACATATGTAAGTTCACAAAAAGTCATATGCTTTGATGTAATATTAATATCAGCCTTATTAGCCGAAATCTAGAAATTACCCATATGCCCCTGGAGAGAAGAGGAATATAGAAGTTGTGATATATTTAGAGAATGGGTTATTATTGTATCATTAGATTAGACAAAATCAGTCGATGCAATTATCTACATCTATATCCAACCACATGGGTGAGTCTCATGAACATGATGTTGAGTGATGGTTGCTAGATACAAGAATGGGCAAACATATTCTCTGTTGTTAGACACTGTACAGTGGTTGTCATTGGGGGATTTGCCTGCAAAGGTGCATACGTGGAGCTTCTGGGGTACTGGTAATGAACTGTCTGAATGTGGATGCTGGTTATTACGTAGGTGTGGTCACTGTAATAGGCTTCCATACTGTGTGTGTGTGTGTGTGTGTGTGTGTGTGTGTGTGTCTGTCTGTCTGTCTGTCTGTCTGTCTACGCAGCCTAGGCCAACCCAAGACCAGCTGAATCACTATATCAGATCATCAGATTTTGGCTCCATAATATCTGAATTACTTTTAACTCGCCAAGAATTCTGATGCTGAAAAAGGTGACAATCACATCTCTATTTTAAGTTGGAGAGTAGTGAGAATAAAAGGGGGGGGGGAAACCAGCTGCATATTTTAATCTTGAGTAGCTATTATTTGAAAGTGCTTTATATCCATGATTACATTTAGGACCCATTTCAACCTGAAAGGATACACATTGTTGTTCCTGTTAATACTGAGCGAGCTGAAGCACCGGTTGCGTCAAGTGCTTGGGTCCAGGCTCAAGAGTGAGTAATTGTCAGTGTCAGACTGGAAACCTCACGCCGTCTTAGACTGAATTTTGTTTTCTTTTCATACCATCGCTGCCAGCTAAATTTATATCCAAAACAAATGGCACACAGAGAAACAAAACATACAATTTGGAATTTGAAAATATCGTTTTTTGTTTCTCTTTGGGGTAGAGTTTGAAAACGTACGGGTCAATGTAAAATCAACTTCCTTTTTGACATAAGAGTTGAAAAGCAGGTTACAAACACTTCAGAACAATAAAATGTTCTTTTCATCTTTATCCACTCTGCCTTCACCCATTTTGGCCCTCTTCTGATTTTTGTGTGTGTGTGTGTGTGACAAATGTGAAAGGAAAAAATATAGCAAGTTTCGACAAAATACTTCACACCAGAGAGAAATAGGTCTTTGTACGGGAGCAGCATTTTATGCTTTAAGTCATTATATCTCTGACCACATCTTCATTTGTAAAACTGCTCTTTTGATTCAAAATATTAAACTTTGTTAAGTTACATCGGCAAGTTCTTCCTTTGCAAAGAGCCATGGCTTCACGGATCATGGCTCAATTTCCTCATCTTTTTTCCCCTTTTGTATACCGCCATACAGCTAGCAAAATATATTATTCTTTTGAGTATTCAATCTCTGTGCATCATGCAGGAGCTTAGGAAGGTCAAGACTTACAGGGAGTGAATATCTGCAAAGTTATGTGTGTTGTTTACCATTTGACCTTTATGACTGCAAAATCTCCACCTCCCCACCCCCCGCGAACCCCCATCCCCCATCACACACACACACACACACACACACACACACACACACAGGCACACAGGCATGCATAGGGGCCCTGCCCTTATGATTTAGTTTTTAAATAGTTTTTATTTTATGTACCTTCCAATTATTCTACATCCTCACTTATCAGCATGAATTGTTCTATATAAAATATTCTAAGAGGGGAAAGGATTACTTGGTCAATGAACTAAAACAGTTTTCATGAAAAATAAGATAACGGATGTAAGTAAGCCTGGCACCCTGGTTCTGGGATCCTAATATATTCATATATATATATATATATGTATATATATATATATATTTATTTATTTATTTATATGTTTAAAAAGTTATTTCATTTTTCTAAAGAACTAAAAAGCCCAGAAATATTTTTCTCCTGGATCAAGAATAGGCATGCCATTATATTTCTACATGAATATGGAAAAGGACAATGTTTATCTTCATAAAAGAACAAAAACCAACTCTGGAATGTTTTCTCTTTGGTTCCCTTTGTTTTTTTACACAAATAGTCAATGTAACCTCTTTTTGACTAAATTATTATCCTGTTATGTTCTTCCTGAGACCGGTTAAAAGACACAAGAAGGAGCATTTTCCTTCTGACTTATTTTAAAATATCTCAAGGACCTGACCTTTTCCTGGTAGTAAGTGTTGTGACTTTGTAAGTCTTTTGAGCTAATTCACAACACGGGTTTGTTCAAAGTATTACAAATTAAAGTCCTCATCCACACATTTTAATTTTATATCAGTAATTACATTTATTTGAATCTGTCTCATCTTCGCCAACTCTATCACATCCTCAAGTAGTGCACAGATTGTCTAGAATTTGTCATTTATTCCCTAGAAAATTATGAGCCAGCATTTTCTTGAAAAGCAATTGTAGTGTGATTACAAACATGCACACTATACCCACACATACAATGTCACTTTAAATGTCCTGTTACTTATCAGTACTCCAGTTCAGTAAAATCACTGCATTCCACTAATTTACTTAATCTCTTTCTGATAGCCTTGGTTTTTTCAGATTCCCTTTTGTCATCTGTCTCTCGGTAAGGGAGCCGTGAGCATTACTGGGCTTGGACATATTCCTGATCTTGTTGCTCTAGCTACAAGGTCACTGAAATGCAGCCACAGTGACTTTCCTGGTAAGTTTGCCAGTCAGCACCATCAGCAGCCTTTAGGTCCCTTTGATGGGTTGGGGGAAGGCAGCTCCTGGATTTCTTCCTATCCACATGGAGCCCAAGGAAAATTTGTACCAGTCCAAATGAGGCTCACCTTCTGTCAGATTAGGCCAGGGTGCTGGCCAAGGTGACTTCTTATATAGCTGTTTAGGGTAGAAAATAGAAAATGTACGCATGTTTGTGGGAGATGGGGTAAAGGAAATGGGGGACTCTCAGGCCCTCACCACCTTGAGTTTCTGTTTCTCTTTCAACCTAACTCACCTACATACACCCTCTAGGATCACACCCTTGCAGATCTTTGTTTGCATGCCTGCTTTTTATTCTTTTCTTTTTTTGCTACTGTGATTATCTCCCTGTTACAATGTTCTCTTTTAGTTTGGCAGGTCATATCTTTTATATCTTCAAAGAGGCATTTTCTTTACCTTTTCCCCTGGTGTTTACTGTGGAATGGCTGCCCAGGTGCCTGGCTCACAATGAATAGAAATACATGTATCAGTTTAGCATTTTCAAAATGTTGCCTTCCAAACACAATTTTGGATTATATTTCATTTACACCAAGGCGTGAGACTGAAATTTTCTCCTTTTACCAACCACGATTTGGGATACCAAAACAGTTGTTCAGGATCAAATTCTGTAATTCGGGTCTTATTTTCCAAAATTCTGGGACAGGAAGGTTATCAGAAACAACTGTTTGGTATCCTGAGCTATGTTCAATGATAGGAGTGGATTTCAGCCTCTCTTGGAGATAGTCCCATTCCATGAGTTATATGAATCAGGTAACCTGGGAAATGAGAGATGTCAGATCTAAATGACTCCGACAGACATCTGGTTGATGTAGAAGAAAACGAAGATGGGACTAGAGAGGGCTTTCTTGAGATCACTAGTATTTTACAACATATCTAAATCAGAAATGATTAATTGACTCAGCCCTTTGAAGTTCCACTTCTAGTACATCCTTTATTTATGTAACTGCTTTTTAAAATTTCTATTGCAGCTGTTCCTTGTTGTGTTCCTTTCATTACAATGAAAGGCATCACTTGCTCTTTCTTTCTTCAATGAGCACACAGAAGTGAATATTAGTTTCAAGTACATAACCTCCAAAATATTACATAATGTAAATAAATGAAATGTTTAAATGTTACATTTTTTAGAAAATTAAAAATCAGCAGGCTAAATAAATCACATTCTAACCACTCCGTATTATAGGGAGGGGGTGTTTTCCTTTCCTAATAAAATCCTGTAACTTAAGAGTTATCTGCTGTGAAAGAGGCAACTTGTTAATAAAGGTTTATTTTTTCCCAGATTAAAAACACCTTCCAGGTTGTAAAATCAATACAACAAGCCACTATTATGTTCTTTTACATTTATGGGAAAGCAGCCAGCAGGATGCAGGAAGAATGGCATTTACTTAGAGTCGCAGAGATAGGAATTGATTCAATTTGCCACTGGCGATACCAGATATTTAGATGACAAGAATATTACATTTATTTATTTTTTTTAGCAATCCAAACTTCCCTTCAAAGAAAATTATATTCATAACTTAGTTATACTGAACTGGATCAAGTCCAGCCCGGTCACCAAGACGCCTGTCACTTGCTCTCAGCTTCATCTCGGTAAGGCGGCCAGATGGGTTGACCAGATCCCCGGGGACTCGTGGATCAGTTGGAAATCATTGAAAGGAAAACTATTACACACCATTCTCATCTTACTGGCTCAGGTCCTGAGTTATTATTCTTACAAACTGAGTTATATTTTAATTAGAAAAATACCTTGGCGTGATTTTGAGAGTTGAAACAACTTCTTAAATTTTAAATGTAAAGTAATTGTTGAAAACTAAGAAATACAGAAAACCGTAAGAAGGAAAATAAAGCTACCTTCTATTGCCACTGTACAGTGTTTTGACTTTTGGCATTTTGTTATATTCTGTATTGCCATTTTTCCCTATGCCTGTGTTTTTTCCCTTCCCCTTCTTTCCTTTCTTCCTACCTTCCTTCCTTCCCTCCCTCCCTCCTTCCTTTCTTTTATCACTCCCTTCTACCATTTGCTTCCAAATATAAAACCATAGTCAAAATACTATGTTTCTTTTGTTGCATTTAACATCAAATACAAAGCACTTCTTATTTTATTCATTCATTCAACAAACACGTATGGTTTCTATACAAACACGTATGGAAATGACTGTTGCAAACTATGACATTAAAAAAAATCAATCCCAGCTTTTTGCGTCCAATGTTTAAAAATATATATTCTGTGTGGCATAGCATTTTTCTGATTTTTGAACTCATATGTTATAACTTTATTTTTATTAAAGTTTGATTTTTGAGAGTCAGGAGTACTCAGTATTCATTTTAATTTTCATGAGTTTCACCTTCCAGGTCTTCACGAATTTTTGTTGGGAGCGGGACAGACTATATTATGGGTTACTGGGACGAATGAGACATATTATTTAACCTAAAACGGGTTATACACTGTAGCAGAAACTATGTGCATAAAATTATGTTACTCCAATTGGAGGTATATGATTAGGTAACACCTTTAACTTCATGGATATTGCTTTGGAAGCTGAGGGAATCCATGAGCTGCCTTCGTTTCTTCCAACTGCACAGGAATGGCTTCTAATCTGCAAGTTAAAATGAGGTTTGATATTCTGCAAGAAATTTTAAAAATATATTTTAATGACAATTGGATCACTCCGCAAATCTTCTGAATTTTCTCCAGATCAGCAAAGGATCCAGATCAGGATTGCAGTGGACTCAGAACACTACCAGTGAAATATCACAGAAGACATGAGTTTGAATTTCAGCTCTGCTACTGGCTAGATTCATGATTCTCAAGCTTTGTGCATCTGAATTTCATTAAAAAAAAATTGGGATAATAACACTGCTTTGATTAACTCACAGGATTATTGTGAGAAAATAGTTAAAAACATTTTAAAGTTTTAAATATGAATATAAATAAAATAAAGCACATAACCCTGGATCAGTCTGGATTAAGCAAACTGAGTATTTTATCACTTAAAAATTAATTCACTGGATAACCTGATGACTAAAACGTTTATGATTATCATTCTCTAGGTCAGGTGGCATCACTCCCTAAACCATACTCAGAATTCCAATGAACCAGACAACCATTCTTACCCATAAAACCTTCTGTCTGAACAGGTCCATGTTCCAAGAATTTGTTGTGAAATTAGGAATTTTGACTCAGTCTATACTAAGTAATATTTTCTCAGGAAGAGTCAAATTAGGCTTATCTCCTTTAAAAAAATGATAAATAAAATATAATTTTTTGAAACATAATTGGAAATTGTAAAGAGTTAAAGAAAGTTAACAAATTGGGTTTTGGGTTGAAGAAAGGTTTTATAAAAGGTTGAGAAATAACAATATCGCATGTGTAAGATTTAGTCATAACTAGCTAAATAAATAACTGAATCAAATCTCTAAGAATTGGAATCCAATTATGCCTATTTTCATGTGAGGTAATTTCAAGGATAGTATAATTCTGAATATATGACTAAAATGATTGAAGTTTTTACATTTAATATGGACATTGGGGCTGCTTTAGTGTTTTAAGTAGACATGTACAGAATTATGGTGAGTAATGCCAATAAGAGTGTTGAAAATATTTAAATCTATCACATGTAATTGCTAGGTGACTCCATGTAGACATAATTAAGCATGTGTTGTAATAGGCTCTAGAAAAATGCCATATACCAGTGAATCAAGTGTGGCTCACTGGCTAAATCCTACCCGCTGCTTGTGTTTTTATAAATAAAGACTTATTGGAAAACAGCCATGCTTCTGTATCATCTATGTATTTATGTATCATCTATGGCTCCTTTCACTCCACCACAGCACAGTTGTATAGTTGCAACAGAGATTGTGTGGTTGGAAAATCTTAAAATACTTACTATGTGGCCCTTTACAGAAAAAGTTTGCCAGTTCCTGTTGCCAGGAGCAATTATGAAAACCTTTGAAATGGGCCAAAGGTCTTTTCAATAAAGTGTTGATTTTTATTTTTTAACAGATCCTTTTGAGTCATTTTCAAAAGAAAAAAATATATATCTTTAAAAAATTTTTGATTAAATAAAGGACAAAGAAGGGCATTTCATAATAATAAAGGGATCACTGAAACAAGAGGACATAACCCTAGTAAACATCTATGCACCTAACATAGGAGCCCCTAAATATAAAACAGATATTGACATGATGGTCTCAGAATGTGAGTCCATCCATAGGGATCGTATGTTGCAAGGTGACATCTCCCCCTTTTTGATTTTAGCAACAGGAGGAACACATTGACAGACATAAAGATGGAGATCAATAGTAACACTATCATAGTAGGGGACTTCAACACCCCGCTGTCACCAATGGACAGATCCTCCAGACAGAAAATCAACATGGAAACAGTGCCCTTAAATGACACATTAGACCAGCTGGATTTAACTGATATTTTCAAAAAAAAGCTACAGGATATACATTCTTCTCAAGTACACATGGAACATTTTCCAAGATAGACCAACCACATGTTAGGCCTCAAAACAAGTCTCAATAAATTTAAGAAGACTGAAATCAAATCAAGCATTTTCTCTGACCACAATGCTATGAAACTAGAAATCAATTATAAGAAGAAATCCGGAAAGCACATAAATACATGGAGGCTGAATAACATGTGACTAAATAGTGAGGGGGTCAGAAATGAGATCAAGGAGGAAATCAAAAGCTACCTCGAGACAAACAAAAATGAAAACACCACAACCAAAAATCTCTGGGATGTAGCAAAAACAGTCCTATATAGTCACGGGACATGGAGTAAAGAGTGGGAATGGAGTCAATGGAATTATAATAAATAAGTATGATATCGGGGTGAGGGGACAGTGGGTGGGGGGAGGGGTGTTGTCACTTTGTGAGGGGTGAAAAGGATAACTATTGCATTGTTCTGTACACCTGAAACTAATAAAAATAAATAAAAATAAATAAATATAAAAATTACTCATCTGTAGAGTCAATAAAACTGTAACCATGGAAATAAAAAAAAAATTTATTATCTTTTTTGAAAAAATATTTCAAAATATATTTTTAGGAATTTTAGTCTTTATTTTTTCTTTTCCAAGAACTGTCTATTATTATCTTTTGCTTACTTTTTCCATTGGATTTTGGATATTCTCACTTCAGTTTATAGATTCCCTTTATTTATTAATGAACTTAATTATTTGTGCTATAAAATGCAAATATTTTCCCATTGGCAATCATACTAAATGTTTGACAAAGATTAGGAAGTTCATAATTTTATATGGTATAGGGTAGTTTAGTTTCACTTTTCTTTATAAGCAAACTGTTTTCCCAACATGAAATTAGTTTATATGTGTAGTTATTTTTAATTTACATATATTGTATTATGCTATAGGTCAGTCTGTGTCTTATATTTTCTATTCAACAGTACAATTTTAAGATTTAGGGCCGGCCAACTGGCTCAATTGGTTAAGAGCTTGCTCAAGAGTGCAAGCTCTAAACAACAGGGTTGCTGGTTTGATTCCTGGCCTGAGCTGAGCTGCCGCTGAGCTATGCTCAGCTAAAAAAAAAAAAAAGATTTAACCATGATGCTGTAGATGCACCTATGTTGTTGTTTCTTCCACCCAGGGTTGCATGCTCTGTATTACATTTTTCATATCCTGTACTCTAGGCTCCTGTTGTTTCCTCACATCTGCTATTATAAGCAACATTATGTCCCTTATGGATTGGTGTGAGAAAATGCAGTAATGGGTCCTAAAATGTGCATATTTTCTATCCAATCAAGAAATGTGGATCTGACAGCAGCCCCATCTGGCAGTTAACAAGCAAACAGTGACCTCAACTTCAAAGGAAACGAATTCTACCAAAAAACAGAAGCAGGATCTTGGAAGCAGATTCTTTCTGGGAGCCTGTAAATGGAAACTCAACATGGCCAACACCTTAATTTCAGCCTTGTGATACTCTGACAAGAGAAACCACGCCACATGTTGCTGAACTTCTGATACAGAACTACAAGCTATTAAATGGACGTTTCATACTCATAACTGTGTAGTAATTCCTTACACAACAATAAAAAAATATGCAACTCCTTTGAGTGCATATATGCCTAATATTAAAGCCTTAAATAAATAAAGCAAAATGGATGAAATTAAAGGGTGATAATGTCTATATATTATGTTTATATATATTTTATATTATATAGTTATATAGAAATAAACATATATAGGTTAAATAATAATTAGATATAAATATCTAACTACATACTAAATATTAAGAAGTAATGTTTACCAAAAGTAGGTAATTCTACAAATATTGTAGCAGCTTTTAACATGCCCGTCTCAGGAAGTGATAGAAACACAAGCAAAAATATTACTAACAATATAGAAGAGCTGAACAGCACAATCAACCTTAACCTCATGATTTAAGATACAACTTCCAGTGATAACATCATACTTGAAAGTTAAGAGTTACCTAAAAATTAGGTTATAGTGGAGTGTTATCAGCATTTGAGGGTAAGGATGCATACAAAAAGTTTGAATACAATTAATTTATAAACTATGAGGGTAGAAAATATTTCTGAATGCATTCATTATTCTAAATGACTTACTTTGGTTTGTTTGTTTGTTTGTTTTTTTAGCTGAGCCATCCTGCCACCTATTGGCAGCTCAGCGGCTGCTCAGCTCGGGCTGGACTCGAACTGCTGTTGCTCAGAGCTCAAACTCTTGAGCGAGCTCTTAACCAACTGAGCCACTCGGCCGGCCTTAAATGACTTACTTTTTATGTGTACATTTATCAATTAACTGTGTATCATTAATAAATCTCTAATTGTTTTATGTGTAGCCCTAAAAATTTATATTAAAGTAAATATAATTTTTAGATTTTCTCATTAGGAAAGGGAAGCGGGATTTATTTGGAATAGGCTAATATTTTTCCAGTCAGGCTATTGTTATAAAAATCCTTAATAATATATAAACTGAAAGAATTCAGCAGAATATTGAACAGATAATAAAAGACAAAGTGTAGTGTGGTTCATAAGTACATGAACGTTCAGTGTAAGTAAATCTATTAACAAAATAAGAATCAACTCCCCATTATGGTTAAGAAATGGTTATTTTTACCACATATTCACTTAGCACTGCTTTGCAGCCAGGGCTGAGGATGGATCTTTAGGCACAAATGCATCACCCTTCAGTTTTTTTACGTTACATCTGGTGACCAGCGATCACCCATCTCTCTTGTGCTGATCCTTCTGAGAGTGTGATTAACAGCTCCAGTTCTCTTCCTCCTATCTGCACCCCAATCTGGTGCTTCTCACTGGCAAATTCCCGCCTGAGACACGACAGTCAGAGAAAGTTGGAGAGAACTCGATTTCTCCTATGGCATGAAAAGGACCTGAGAGGTCTGTAACAAGACTGATTTCTAAGATACGATCGCAAGATGTCAAAATAATATTGAAATTTATGTCATGTTCATCCACTGGTTTCTCACCCCCTAAAAAAAATTCTTAATAAAAGCATGACTTTCTCAATTGGATTATTAAAAGATTTATTTATTTATTTATTTATTTATTTATTTATTTATTTATTTATTTATTTATGTTTTAACATCTCAGAAATCAGGATGCACCTTACAGGTAATTGTTTATCAAGAGTTTAATTGTCTGCAGATTTTTTTCTGCCCTCTGCTGCAAAATAGGTTCACAAAATAATGGTCTATTTTATAATAGTTTGGATGTTAAGTCTGATTAAATATGGTAGATATAGCCCACATAGAAATGTCTGTAACCTTTCTAACCCGTAACACTGCTTGCTCTATCTTGAGCAGAATATGTAGCTCATCTAGTCTTTGATTTTTTGGGGAGAGAAAAACAAGATATTTTGAGGTAACACAAACTTGCAATTTTCTCATCTACTAAGTTGTCGGACATAGTGTAACAACAACTTCCTTCCCTCCACTCTGTTGTCTCCTTTCAGTGGAAATGTACTTTTACAGAAGAGAAATGTGCCTGAGTTTCAGCATTCTGTGGATTTATGCAGAAGGTAACAGAAAACAAAACAAAGCAAAACTAGAGCAGCATGACCTAAAATGTGACATTTCCAACACCAGTGTCAAATGGAATGCTGATAGAATTCTGGGGGAAATAATTATGGTTGGATAATTTTAAGAAACTTGCTGATTATGTTCTACTTTAGAGTTACAAAGCAACTTATTACTAATACAGACTTTTAGAAATCCTTCAGGAATGACATGAGGAACTCTCTGTCACCCCTCCCTTGACATAAACCTATTCATATCTTATAGGATATTCATCTTCCAAAGAAAAGTGTGGATCAAATTTTTTGGTTACAATATACAGTTAATTAAAATGCTGATTTAAAAAAAATTAAACACTGACGATTCTTTTAAATTAATACATTCATTTTGATCCCATGAAGACTCAGCGCAATATTGTCTCTGAAGCAGAGCAAGATTGATGCTGACCGAGGTGGGGCTGTGAAGTGGTCCCAGAGGACGACAGTACAGGGCAGAGGATACCATGCTACGGATGTCACGTATGGTTTACACCCTTAGATGTCCATAAGCAAGAAGATGGTAACTGACATCAGAATCCTACATTATTTTTTTCTATGTTCAGATGAACAATCTGGGATTTCAATACCCCCAAAACTTGAAAATTCAAAATGTTTTTGTAACTCTGTCTCACTGAACAGTTATGCTGATTAGGATTAACATATTTTATCTCATTTAGTGTGAATGTTCATATGTTTCTAGGTAGAAATAGTAATGGGGTTAATTACAGGTGTACCATAGACTCCAAAAGGATATGAAGTGATTGCATATATATATATATAT
>NW_017732348.1:297316-304039 GCF_001890085.2 Hipposideros armiger
AAGATACTAACGGTTAAATATGTTCTATATTCAAATTATATATATTATATAATATATGCAATATATCTCTATATCTATCTATCTATACATATCATCATGAATTAGATTCTTGTCAACCTTTAAAAAAATATTTAAACTATGAATCAACACTGTTGTACTAGTTTTCTAAGACCGCCATAACAAAATACCACTGACTGGATGGCTTAAACAACAGATATGCATTTTCTCATAGTTCTGGGGGCTACATGTCTAAGATTAAGGTGTGCACAGGATCATTTCTTCTCAGGCTTCTCACCTTGGTTCACATATGGCTGTCTTCTCCCTGTGTTTTCATATATTCCCTCTGTGCATGTTATGTCCCGATTTCCTCCTTTCATAAGGACATCTTTCAAATTGAATTAAGACCCACTCTACTGACCTTATTTAATGTTAACCACCTCTCTAAAAACCCTCCCTGAGTCACATTCGAAGGTCCTGGGGATTAGGACTCCAACATATGAATTGTGGACACAAGTCAGCCCCTAACAACTGTCTGTATGAGGACCCTTATTAATTGGATCTAAAGAGGAATTACACAGAGATGGAAAAGGACCTAAAATGAACCCCTACAGGAAAGGAGCTCAGTAAGATCCACTTTCTGTTTATCAATACAGATGTTACGTTAGCACTATACCAATCACCACTAATTTTAACTCTCTTTTCAGGTCTATTCCTTTGTCAATGCTGAATAAAGTGGGAGATAAACTCCAAATAGTGAAGGAACAATTGCAACACATTCTTGAATATATAATAATAACCGCAACAGAAGCATTGTGCTTGGAATAAAATGGAAACAAAATAAAAAATGGAGGCAATTGAGATTTTTGAATGGGAAGTCTTTAACAGCCATTTCAAAGATGAGATTTATGTCACTGCCACTTTGGTTGATGGAGAGATAAGGATTATACTGCCTGAAATCTGAAATGTCTCTGCTACCACTTCTGAGCCTGGGACTATAGTTTGCTTTTTGACGTTATTTTACATTTTTTTTAAGAATCAGTTCATTTAGGATTATTAATTGTATCATTTCTAGGAACATGCAAGTGTATGTTTTGTCTTTCTATATAGTGATTTCTCAGTAAATTTTCAATGGGTACATATCATCTATTCTTTGGGGTTAAATTTTATTTTACTCTCAAATGTTTCTAAAGTCGTTTGTTGTTCAACCTGTGTTTCACAGTATGACTAACTCAAGGTTTTAATCTGAACTGTTTTATAGAATTCTTAGGCTTTAATGAGACATTTTCTCACTGAGCTCCCTGTTGCAGGGTACACAGTAGGTCAGGACCTTTTGATAGTAAAAAAAATTCCCCTTGAATTCAGGGACAAATTTGAGCTTGACTTATTGTCAAGTGATTCACTGGATTCTTGTAACATTCTAAAGTGTCATCTTAACTCAGTTGTTTTAGCATTTTTTAAATTGTATTTTACAAAAAGTATACTTTAGGGTAAGGAAAAAGCAGAGACAATATGATCTGATTTGGCTAAAAGAAAATTAAGCAATGTGCTACACATATTTTAACTACATATTTCAAAATAAAGGGTAATGCATTAGATCCCCAAGTAGCATTCAATTTTAATATTTACAGCAGAGAATAAGAATAACAACTGTGTGTTTTTTTCCATGCCATTATTTTCCATGCCATTTCCATGCAGTATAAATCACTGTGTCCACCAGGGACATGATTAGACAAAATTCTGGAGAGCGAGGAATATTTTTAAAGTGTCTTACTGTGAATTTCATGTAAAAGTAGCTCTCATTGCTATATTGTTGATTTGCTTTTGACTTGGGACCAGTATTTCTCTTAGATCTTGTGGCTCATGTACACAGACATTTGTTTTTGCAATTTGGTAAAGCAAAATTTTCTTTAATATGCATTATGATAGCAAGTGTAGGGTGAGTTGAATTTTCTTCTTTCTTCTGTAAAAAGCACTATATCATTACATATTCCAAAGTGTCATCCCTTCAGATTTTCCAGCAGTCTCTTGGCCACTCTGAATATGAATGCAATAAAATACATCTCTCTGTGTGAGTATATAGGTTAAAAAATAAACAAACAATAAAATTCCAAAGAATGAAGCAAGCAGAAGCAAAAAGAATAAAGATGAAATAAAGTTCATTGAGGGCTGGTTGTAAAAAAGTAACTGCTGGAGAGATAAAAATCAAAAGCAATTTCAATTGTATGGAAGAGAAGGCATTGTTAACATTTTTCTTTATATTTCAGTTTCTGAGGGGAAATAATAGGACAACTAATGAAGACAACAATACTTTTTCCTAACATACACAGAATTTAAATAAAATATTTTAGACCATTATCATCTATACCTTTTATCACAAGCATTTATGAAAGATTTGACATGTTTCCAGAACTCTGTAAGAAGTATTGATTGAATTTGGTTTTCCTCGCCCCATCTCAAGTTTTATTGAGATATAATTGACATATAACATTGTATACATTTAAGGTGTACAATGTATTGATTTGATACACATATATTTCAAGGTAATTACCATCTAAGCATTACTAATACATCAGTTCACAAAATTTCCATTTCTTTCTGGTGGTGAGTGCACTGAGATCCATTCTCTTAGGAATTTCAAGAATATAGCACAGCATTATTAACTATAATCATCATGCTGTACACCAGATTCTCCAGAGCAATCTCATCTTCTAACCGGAAGTTTGTATCCTTTGGCCAACATCTCCCCTTTCCCCCTCCTCCAGACCCTAGTAAAGCACCACTCTACCCTCTGTTTCTACAAATTTGGCTTTTTTAGATTCCACACATAAGTATTTTTCTTTCTCTTTGATTTTACTTTTTAAAGGTACATGTTTATTTCAATATATTATTGATTGTAAAAGTGGTTTAACTTGTTCATAATGGTGTATGTTCTCATTTCCTGAAAAATAAACATGCATTTTGAAATCATTTGATATTAATATTTTGATATTACTTGTTATTCTGGAAAGCATTATTTACCGTGGCCAAGACATGGAAAAAAACAGTATCCTCTGACAGATGATTGGATAAAGAAGATGTGATACATATACACAATGGAATACTACTCAGCCATAAGAAAAGATGAAATACTGCCATTTGTGACAACATGGATGGATCTCGAGATTATTGTGCTAAGCAAAATAAGTATGAAAAAAAGTCAAGAACCATGTGATTTCACTCATATGTGGGATATAAAACTGAAAGCAACAAAGGAACAAGACAAACAAAAACTCATAGACACAGACCACAGTTTAGTGGTTACCAGAGGTAAGGGGGGAGGTAGAAGGGAAAAATGGGGGTCAAATATATGGTGATGGAAGGAGAACTGGTTCTGGGTGGTGAACACCAATGCAATATATAAGTGATGTATTATAAAACTGTACATTTGAAACTTATGTAATTTTACTAAACGATGTCACCCCAGTAAATTTAATAACAATAAAAAGAAATAAAGTATACTGAGAAATTTGGTACATTTGCTATTAGGTATAGATAGCACACACTTTTAGAATAATCTTGACTGTTTTAGTAAGGATTATACAGGACTGATGCAGGGCCTTGAAAAATGTAAATGTAGGAAATATGTTTACAATCTAAATTCACTTCTCAATACATTGTAGAATACTCAGGAAAGCTTTATATTGGTATACCTTTTCTGAAAAATTAATACCAAAGCAATATAAATAAAATTCATCAATATGAGATGGAGGCAATTTTCACTTTATATAAATAGAATATTTTTAATAAAAATCTTTAAATAACAGGTGAGGCAGTTTGTACAGCAAAGCAGAAATTAAAGTCACTTAAACAATGTCCTTTATTTTTCTTACAATGTAAGTGGACACTATTACATTTATTTTCCATATTTCAAAAGACAAGATGAATTCTCCTATAAAGTCTTAGGCTATTGATAAGAGGTTATTAAAAATAACTCAGTCTAAATCTTACTGAGATGTGTCCATAAGAAGAATCAACCATTACAAAACTTATGTGCCCACTACTTTTAAATCAGGCACTAATTTTATACTTTTATAGTATATAATGAGTATAATATAATATAACATAATATAATGTAATAAATATAAGAGATAAGAGACTTCTAATCTAATTATCTGCCTTCTAATGGAATACACTTACACACCTCTAATATGTTTCCACAGCAGTCTCCTGATTTTCTGGAATCCCTATTACAAAGTCGCACATTATGAACTGAAAGCTATTTTCTTTGTGTCCCGTACCTGAACAACCAAGTCTGATGGTTTTACACACCACACTTCCAAACATATGTCGTAGCACACAGCCTTGTCATTTTCTCTTCTCTATGTTATACACCCTGGGTGTTTCACCTAACCTACCATCCCATGAGTATATCATTATAGTGCATTGCTTGCTTTTTCTGAATGTGTGGTCCAGTGTCTATGTTCTCTTTCCTATTTAGTAACAAAACTTTAATTTTATGTGGAACAACAACATGTACAATTTAAAGGCTATTTTCTGAGCTATTTCCAACTAGAGGTGCCAGTCACATGCGCAGGAAAGAAACTGCCTGGGGTTTTTAGAGAGATCGCTTGAAAGGGGGCTGACAAGGTTGGGAGATGTATCTTTTGGCCTGGCTCACTTCTCCCTCCTGCTCCCAGGAACACAATGGGGGCCACTTGCTGCTAATACTGGAGTAAATGTTAGATGGCCTTGGAACTTCCATAACACGACTGCAGTCCGGCCCAAACAGATTGAGTGAGGAACAGAAGAAACACCTCCCTATGCTAAACCCAGCTCTATTTTACAATTCTCTCTAATCAGCAGCCAAATGCAATTCTGGGGTGATGCAACAGCACCGTATTTTAATTAGCATTACGCAGCACAGGTGAGGTTTGCTCTGTGGGTGTTTGGGTTTATAGGCTGCACCTCAGCCAATGCAGGATGCAGTCACCTGGTTACAGCATCAGATTGTTATGTCTGAGGCATCATGCTATTTAATGATATTGAGGATATTTTCCATACCTCTTTTGCTGTTCATCCAAGTGTATTAAAAAAAATATATTCTAGAAACAAAAAAAGCCTGGTCTTTCATTTTCTCAATGGAGGCCACATTCTAGTTTATCTTCCCTTCCTATGTGCAAAATATCAATAAAGGCATAAGTCTTATGATCATTCTGTTACAGCATATGTAATTATTGATTGTGCATGTTTCAAATATTTACTTAGATCTTTATAAGGTAATAATTCAGAAGTGCCACTATTTTAGTAGACACGTGGAGGATTTAGTTCATCATCAATAAAATAAGTATTATTGTAGATATTTTGGTGACATATATATGTAACACTACAGAATGGCTCAGAGGAAAAACCTTTGTGAAATATAAAAATTAAGAAATACTGTTGAAACGAGAATATATTTTAATATTATATCAATGAATAACGGCTACAGTATGTTGTATTTTATAAGAAAACATCCTGACAGGTGACATTTGTATTTTTACAACCTGGGAAATATGAATAAATTGTTGCTCGTCCTCACCCTGCAGATAAAACAGGATCAGCTGCCCAAGGAAGAAGTGACTGAAGAACAAATGAGTGTCTGTCAACCAGGTGCCCTTCCTCTGTCACTTACGAATCACCATGCACAACAAAATTTCCCAGGAATGCACAGATATGTTAAAGCAAAGGAAACCCGAAAAAAAATCAAGTGGCCCCATGGTGGCATTGTCCATCTGGCTTTATGGCCTCATTCAGGTGCACTGGTCTAGGGAAATGTTTTTTTCCTTTATGACTGGATTATGAATGTTGCTATGCGCATAAAGATGACAGCCCTGGGTACTCCGTGAGTGACCCGACATGACCTCACCACTGCAAGAGCCCATTTGGCAGACATTGTGGGTGGATGTCCCAATTTTGTTTTCCAGCTACTTACTTTTTTCTCTGGCCTGGCTTCACGTTAGAGACCGAAATGCCTAAATACTTGCTTTACCATCTTCTTCAGTAGACAGGGAAGCCATAGGACAGAGATGTGAACAATGATCCGTGACAAACATCCTAATGACAGTCTTTATAAAAACACTGAATTTCTAGAAGGAAGAGAGGAATGTGGTTTGTGTCGATATGCATTCCGTCTGCCCTGATGGCCACATCTTATGGCATCGGAAGTTTGACAGTCTCAACATTAAAACTGGTAGAGTATAAAAATAGAAGTATTTTGACCTTTGATTCCTTTAGTGAGTTACTGCACAGCATTCAGCTGCTGCTGTCGTGCCAAACATTATTTTTAAGTGAGCACAATAAATTTAAGCCACTAACATTTAGTTATTCTGTTACTTGTAGCCAAAATGAATTTCAAACTGCTACTTGACAATTTTTTCTCTCAGAGGTATTCGTTTCCTGGGGCTGCTATAAAAAAGTACCTCAGACTAGGTGGTGTAGATGACAGAAATTTATGGTCTCATAATTCTGGAGGCTGGAAGTCTGAAATCGAGCTGTCAGCTGGGTTGGTTTCTTGTAAGAGCTGTGATAGAGGATCTGTTCTAAGCTTCTCTCTTAGCTTCTAGTAGCTTCAGACGTTCCTTGGCTTGTAGGTATTGTTTTCCCTGTGTCTTCTATTTGTCCAAATTTCCCTTTTAATGAGGACACTGGTCATACGGATTAGAGTCCCTCCTAATGAGCTCATCTTAACTTGCCCATCTGCAAATA
>NW_017732348.1:304384-437011 GCF_001890085.2 Hipposideros armiger
CTGTTGTTCAGCATCTTAGCTGTAGAGGGCAGTGTCACTGGCCCTCATATGTGGGATCCGAACCGGGGCCCTCTGGCGTCCCAAGCGAGTTCTTAACCATCGCGCCACTCGGCCGGCCCCAAATACCCCATTTTCAAATAAGATTGCATTCACAGGTTTTGGGGCTTAGGACGTCAGCATCCTTTGGTGGGATTCAGTTCAACCCACAACATCAGGATTCAACCGGTAAAATATTTTACATTGTGGGTCAAGTTTCAATTATTTAACAAATCAAATTTCTGTGTGTGTGTTCTATGTGTTTCCCTCTCTGAATTTCCCTCGGCCTCAGGGTCTAGCCTCTCTGGAGGTTGGTGGCCTATGTCGATGATGTGCAAAGACCTTGCTGCTTGGACATTATTTTTATTTCAACTTGGAAGTTTCTCTCTCTCTTAATAGGCCCTTAAGTGACTATCTTTGTTTAGATTGACATTTAGGTTCTCTCAAAATTCTCTTATATGTTAGGTCTCATTAGTATTGAAGTAACAGGTTTTCCAGGTTGATGATTTTTTTTTTTCTGGAATAATTCCTTATCTGTATATCTACAAAAATAAAATTAAACGGGGTGGCAGACAATGAACATTTAGACCTAGATCATTATTCCTATTAATATGTTTGGGGTCATATTAAAAATCATTTGCACTTATACCAATGAATATTTAAATTAACATGTCACATTATTCTCTATGAGAGAAGACACTATTTTAATTTGCAGAAGGTAATTTCCATATACACCAATAATATACTTTAAGGCATATTATTCAAATATTTCTCATATTCAGTCACTATATGACTCACAATTTCTGTGTGATGTGAGGAGATACAGAAAACAAAGGTTTTTAAAAGAGTTTGAGGCTAATATCTCACACATCATACACTGGTGCACGTACCTTATGGAACTCTTTAATGTTGTAGCGTCACCTTAGTATATGGCTGCTGGTAACTTCAGGGGAGTTTGGGGCTGGGGCATGTTCCTGTGGGGTTTTAAGGGATTCACCATCAATACATTTGTCCTCACGTGTATTCAGTGGACTCTGGAATTTTCAACTGATTCAAGTCCAGAAGTTTCTTTAGGGCCAACAAATCTCCATTTGGTGTAGGAGTCAAGTCTCAAGTCAGATTTCCACTTGCCACACCTAGGTTTTTATTGTTTAATGTGCATTAAGTAGGATCCTTGATGACAGTGCATTTCTTTTTTTTCCAAGGACCTGGAAATATATTTGTTATTGTCAAAGGTCACTGTGGGTCAGACTGTTCTAATTAGCCGTCTGGACTCTGCCTATTATAGTGCTCACTCTCACTTTGTCTCTGGAAGATTGTGTTAAAATTTGACCTCTTACACCTTAGAAAACAATTATCCTCATTAAAATAAGCAAGGCCATTACTGCAAAGCCAGCATCTCCAAGCTATTTCCTGGTTGATAACACAATAACCATGACAATAGCTTTTCAATGTATTGGTTCTATTCTCAGCAGGGTATTCCTCAATTTCTTGAGAGAAGTAACTCTGGTACCCCATGAATGAAATGATAAGGGTGGTGGGCAAGTAGATACATAATAAGTTATGTCTGAAATGCTTACTTCCCTAACATTGGATATTATTCCATTACATTATTCCAATACTTTTCTCATATTATTTTAAGGAATTTTTATTATTTAAACTTGATTCAGTGGGTTAACCCTTGTTTCCAGGTTTTAGATGACTGACATAAGGACTAGAATAATATGAAGCTTATCAAGCAAGCACATTTAATTCTGAATCTCTAGTGGTTGGACTAATGATAAATTCAGCAGAATCCAAATTTTATTTTTTCCTGTTCTACTATCCACTGAATCAATTTGTTGACTATCACCTTTTATTTTGCTAATATAAATTAGCAAAACCATGTGATTTTTTTTTCCTTCTGTGACAGCATTTTCTTATATGTGACTTTATGATTACCTTTTTGGGATATGTTGGGATACGAATGTGATTATAGGTCACTGGGATTACCTTGTTCAGCACATGCTTTCTTCTTTTTCATCATGCCAAACCAGGTCTAGAGTATTTTAAGCTATGACCAAATTCAGTATGCTTTTACACGCAGATTTTGTTACTTTGGAGACAAGGAACTACAAACCAGGAATCTACTACTGGTATATTTTATCTATTGGAATTTGATCACATGTTTGAAGATAAAGTCTTGATTTAAATGGAAGATATTAAAATATTATATAGTAACATTATTTCCAATAATTTTATATGCAATTAGATATTCAATATTATTGAAATTGTGCGCATATATTTTGAAATAATAAAATGTTAATGTGCTATCATTAATTCCTAGTTTTAATATGGTACAATAAAGATTATATCTTACCCTACTCTGAAAGAAATTGCTAAAAAGCAACAAGAAAAATAAGAAAGGACTTCAAGGAAGTTAAGAAATTCTTTAAGATCAAATACAATACATGAAAAAATACAGTGAATATTAAAAAGAGAGCAGGAATATAATCTAATCTGACTACAGGCTTGGAGATGCACTCGTGATTTAAACACACATACTTGTGCATATGTACACACACGAGGGAGGAGAATCTCTTATGATAAATTAACATTACCTCTAAATCTCAAATTATAAATATTGTCAAAGAATTTCTGTCATTGCAGGCTAATTTAGCAAATAAAATATTCAGTACATCCACTTGAAGGCTGCTTTTCTTTCAAATTGTCTTATATAGCTTTATTCTACAAGCATTGATAGCTCCTTTGCTTGCTATTAAAAAGCCCAGCGGAAAGAAAAAAAAAAGGCAATTTTGATCAGTTAGATTTGTTCACATTCACATAATAAATTTCATGTTTAAATTTTAAAGTCTTTCCTGGATATTTCTAGGATGTACCTCACAGAAATGATACACAACGGTGCTCAGTGAAAGTCCTCTGATCGTCCACTCACATCCCCTGTCCCAATGGAGGTGACTTTTAATAATGGCAAACCTGAAAAAAGGTAGAGTGCAAACAGAATCACAATAATGACACATTCTCCTTTATTAAATAGGACATTTATTGAGTTATACAAAACTTGCTGATAAATGCGCTCGACACAAAGAAAAATGTATATTTCAGTTTTGCTAGATGAGTAAGTTCTAGGGTTCTACTTTAGAGCATACTACCTGTAGTTAACAATATAATATCATGCACTTCAAAATTTATTAAGAGGATAAATCTCCTAAGTGTTCATACTCCCCTCACCAACAAAACAAAGGAATAAATAAATAAATAAATAAGTTTGTTTTTTAATTTATTCTGCTTGGGGGTTTCTGAAATTCTTGTATCTGTGGCTTATTATTTTTCAATTTTTAAAGAATATTTAGCAATTATCTCTTGATCTCATTTCTTTGAACTTCTTTCTTTTTCTCTGGGATTACAGTTATATGTCTGCTGGAATCTTTGGCATTATCCTATAATTATTATAATGTCTGTTCTTTTAAAATTTTTACATAATATATATATTTTTTACTCTGTTTTTTAAGGATTTTATTTTAGGTCATTTTCATTGACCTATCTTCAAATCCACTGATTTTTTTCCCTCAGATTATCAGCTGATGAGCCTGTCAATGCATTACTCATGTCTATTACAGTTTGTGGAGTTTGTTTTGTTTTTTAACAGTATGTCCAGTTAATTGCTATAATTTTGATCTCTGGTGAAATCCTCCACAAAACATACATACTCCCCCCTTATTAACAGAGTCTTTAAAACATTAATATAATTAGTTTAAGCTCTCTGTGTGATGATTCCACACCTGGGCCATCTCTGTGTCTACTTCTGTGGATTTTTTCAGTCTTTTCACAATGGGCTCATTGTTTCTCCAGGATTTTTTGTGTGCCACCTAATTTTGGATCGAAGGCCAGGCATCATGTATCAGAGTAGAGATTAATGTAAACAGTATGTACCACCTGAATTGGGCAGTTTCTCTTGTATTGGGTGCTAGGCCATTAGCATGGGAGGCTGAGTTAGTCAGCAGCCCAGTGGGGTTGGCTTTGCAGTTGCTATTGTCATCTTGAATGTCCTACCTGCTTCACAGTGCTGCAGCCTTACCTTGTACTCAGTGTGGCAGCTGGAAGTCTCAGCAGAAGGCATTTGTCAGCACTCCTGCTCTCCCTCCAGCTATGGCCTTCCCAGAACACCTGTTGATCAAAAGGATTTGGGGCCTCTATTCACACTCCGGTCCCTCTCTTAGGGGCAGACCATTGTTGTTACTGGGTGCTTCCTATCCTGCTTTGGGGGCGTGGGAGGGGCAGGCTGAGGGCTCAGTTCTCCGCAGGTCTTGTATCCAGGGTCCAGCTCATAGGGCTTCCTTAGTGATTTGCTCTCTTTCCATGGCAGCCACACTCTGCCTCATAGCTCTGCATAGTTTTGTTCCAAAATGAATTGCCTGCTTCTCTCCTAGGGATATACGACATGGACAGCTAGCTACCAAGGGACCTGAGGAGTGCCTCCAGGGCTCAGGACTAGTTCTTGTCCCTCCCCTGTGCATAAAGGTGATTGTTTTGTTTTGTTTTACAGTTTCCCAGCCCAAAGGTGTCTTCATCTGTGGCCAGAGGCAACAGGCTTTGCTCGTCCTCCTCCATGGCGGAGGGCTGTTTATTTAGTACTGGAATTACGAGTCCAGGTGGGCTTTCTGTATTTCTTGCACTGGCAGTCCTCCACTTCTCCATGCGGGAGGCTTTCTCTGGCTTCACTAATCTTTTTCATCTGCATCCTGTACAGGTGTATGGAAAAGAGTCCACGAATAGGTATCAATTCTTCTTATCTCTGCAGCTTCTGGGGGACTCTATACTCTCAAAGAAAAAACAAAGCCTGAGACAAAATGAACAAAGGCTGTTTATTCACAAACTAGCATTAAAACAACCCATCTGCCATTACTTTCATTTCAGCAAAGATTTGAAGATATTAGAAAAGATTGTACATTTTATAGATTTTAAAAAAGGGTACTCACTAAGACAGTCTCTGGTTGGCAAGAATTCTATTAAGGCGGGTTCTGTAAGCTGGGAACACTTTCTCATTATTCCAGGGTTAGCTGTAATGGAGACAGTGAACGGTTTCGGGACATTTTAAACGAGGAGGAATTGTTCAGTAATAGGAGCGGAGGAATATCCATGGCCAGCCATTTCCTAGAACACATGGGAGTGAAGAGTCGGGGCTTTTTTATGGACACACTGTCACAATGGTCCTTATGGTTTGTCCTTTCACATTTGTCCACACTCGGCTTTTAGCAGTTTGTTAAAAGTTCTCACGTTTTTACATGGCTGCGGGCAGTGGTTCCTACTGTGGTCTCCCACAGTGGCGCCAGGGACTCTCTTTGCAAGGCCCTTTCTTGCCTTAGGCTTTGGGCAACTTGAAGTTGGCTCTTTGGTGACTTAAGGAAAACGATGATCATTTAGATTCTCTGAATTTTTCTTGTCCATTTCTTGTTGTCAGAGCTATATACAACAATATCACTCTGATTTTTACATTTTATTCTCTCCAGTGTCTATTGCGATGCTCGCCTTTGTTCTCCGGAGCATGCGTAATGAGGAACCACGGTTTCGATCGCTCACTCCGTGAACCCCAAGTTCGCAGCTCTGTGCTTGCCGTTCCTAGCATTAAGGTTGGTCAAGACGCTCCCCCTTTCCTGTCCTTGTATAAAATGACGAAAATAACAGCTGTATCTGGGTGCACGCAGTTTGAAGGAGTCTCCCATGGGATTTATTTTCAAACAAAAATAAATGGTATAAGTGTGTGGTCATATGTTTTAAGGTTGTATTTACATTGAAAAGAAATACCGCCTACATATTTATAGCTCATTAACCTTGGACATGTTAGTACCTAGCATGCTTTGGGGGAGCTTTTAGCTGACATCGCATTAACTGCACATCTGCGTTCAGCTCCATTGCCAATGGGTTCTTGCTTTTGACTTTTAAACAATACGTAGACTTTCACATTTCTGGGTGGACTGATGTTTGACTTTTACAAAGGTCCTTTAATTAAGATTGATTTTACTATCGCCACCTATAGTTCAAGGAACATTAAGAAAAAAGAAAAACAGGTCCAAAGATATCTAGCACTTCAGCTCTCTGTTGAATTCAAACTGTAATATGGCTCTTGCTGCTTTGTCTGGAGAGCCTTTTTCTGTTTCCACTCTCCCAGCATGGCCTCATTCCCGCCATTAAATTCTTTATCTCAGCGCTGCTGCCACATCCACTTCAGAAGATAATTCCCCATAAAAGCAGGGAGACTGCCTGCCTCTCTAGAAGACAATACCTTGTTTAGAAATCTGGTCAGATGCCTCAGCCCAGCACTGCTGATTGAAACACTGCCGTCTGCAGATATGGTCCGAATTAAGTTCAGTGAGCTTAAGCAAGGTACTTGTCACAAATCAGGCCAATCATGCTCACCCACTACATCTCTGGAATTAGTACTTGAGTTGCCGTAGGCAGAAGGAACAGGGCTTCGGGGAGAGATGGGACAGGAAGGGAAGGAGGAAATGCGGGAAACCAAGGAGGGAGGTGAGATCCTTCTTAAGAAAAAGTGCAGCTGTCAGACCAGCCAGGGCTAGATTTCAGCCCAGAGCCAATCCAGGACGCTGTCTTGCCCCTGAAGTTGAACTTTGGCTAATTATAATAGAACATAATATTACTAGCACTCAGTTTGACAAAATCTCCACCCCCTAGACCACCAGGACAGTTCCAATTAGAGCCAAATAAGGATGAAAATCCCTCCACCTGCCTGGAAGGAGTGGCCAGTGAGGACCCACCTAGAAATGCCTGTAAGAATGAACGCCACTCCTAAAACTTGAATATTTTGAGGCCCCATTTTACGAGTAATAAATTCCCAAGCCTCTTTGTTCTTTGGTGCAATTAGTCTTCTCCAGGCCTGACCGCTCACACCATTTTGAGAGCATACCATCCCTCTTTATTTTTAATAAAGTCACCACTTGTTTGGCTTATTCAGGGCATTCTTGAATTCTTTCCTGCGATGTTCACCAAGAACTCATTTTCCAGCAACACTGAGGCTCATTTCCTTTCATTTTTCCTAGAAAGTGTAGCTAGAATTACATGTAATCCACTGCGCAGAAGTGTTCCTGTTGCAAAAAGGCTAAGTGTTTAGATTACTAGAAAAAAATTAAAAATAGGCCATAAAGTCAAAAGCATGCCAACATTATTTAATAAGATTTTAAAAAATATAAATAGAATGGTGTCCACTCATGCATTAAAACAGGAGAAAGTTTCCTGCCAGCAACATTCTGGCAGTGATACCACCAAATAACTGATTCTTTTACAATAAAAGACAAATTTAAGGGGATCCAAACTAGAATTTTTTTCTAATTAAGAAGCTTCTCTTAACTAAACAGTTTTGAATTTACCCAATATTTGAGCAGACAGTACAGAGTTCCCATATATTATACCCTGCACATAGTTTCAGCTATCATCCACATCTTACATTATTGTAGTATGTTTGTTGCAATTAATGAAATCATATTGATATGTTATTATTAACTAAAGTTCTATAGATTGCAGTAGAGTCCACTTTTTGTGTTGCACAGCTATGAATTTTGGCAAACTTATATCATATACTTATTGTTACAGTATCAGGATAACTTATGTTTTTCTCCTTATGTGAGTTTAGGTAGTTTGAGGAATTGATCTTTTAACGAATTGATCCATTTCTTCTAAGCGTTCAAATTTGTAGCCATAGAGCTTTTCAAAATATTCTCCTTTATCTCTTTAATGTCCATGGGCTTACTAATGATGACCTCTTTCATTTCTGGAATTAGTAATTTATGTCTTCCAGTTTTTTTCTTGGTTATCCTAAGATTTATAAATATTATTGATCTTTTCAAAGAACTCGATTTTGGTTTTATTAATTTTTCATCATTGTTTACCTGTTTCAATTGACATATGCTCTCATTTTTAACATTTTATTTCTTCTACTTGTTTTACTTTTATATTGCTCTTTATACTGTAGTTTTCCAAGGTGGAAGCATGCATTACTAATTTTATTTCTTTTTCAAGTGGCCCTGGGTGTCCTAGGGATGTAGCCTACAGAAGTATTTCTTTGCCTTTTTTTTTCTTTTGCTCCCCTATATGGGACCCAAGTCTGAAGGGGGCGGGAGTTGTTGAACTGTCCCTCCCTTTGGTCTGATATGGCTTTGGCAGTTTACCTTCCAGGGCAGGTAAACTTGTTATAAAGAACATTCTGGGCATAAATCAAACTGGTTACTCTTTCCCTTCTTGCCTGAAAACCAAAAGCATTTTTCTCCAACTTTCATGGTTAGAATTCAGTGAGGCTCCTGTATATAAAACCCATGAGCATATGGGGGCCTCCTAGAACAGAGACCTCGAGTTTTTAACTCTCAAATTAATCCACTCTCAGCCTCCAATGATTTATCAAAAGTGCCTTTTAAGCATTCCTACCATTACTTGCTCCAGCAGTTTCTGCTCCCACTAAGCTGGTTTTAGCTGTGGTTCTTGGTATTCTCCTCCCACTCCAAATTACAGGTGGCAGCTTGCTGTTACCTGAGTTCTCTGATAGGTCTAAAAAAAGTTATTCTCAGTTTATTTACCTTTCTTCTAGTTGTGAGGATGGAAGTGATGACTTCTACGCTTTAATCATTTCAGAGCTGAAACCGGAAGCCTAGGAACATATCTCCATGAAGAGTTTCACCAAATCCAAGACAACTTACATTAAATTTGTGTCTTTCTCTAATTTTGAAATTAGGCTTCCTGATTTCAAAGTTAAAAGATTAAATTGTGAACACACAATGTGATATACAGATAATGTATTACAGAATTGTACACTTGAAACCTATGCAATTTTATTAACCATTGTCACCCCAACACATTTTAATAAAAAAAATTTTTTTTAATTTAAAAAACCCCACTAAATTGTATTAGTTTCAAATACTGCTTGAACAAATGACTACATAGTAGAGGGACATCTATCATTCTGATGTCAAAAGTCCAAAATCATCCTCACAGGCTAAAGTCAAGCTGTAGGCAAGGTTCACTCCTCGTGGAGGCTGTAAGGTGAGACTCAGGTCCTTGCCTTTCCTAGCTTTTAGAAGCCGCCACAGTCCTTGGCTCACGGCCCCTTTCTTCATGTTCAAAGCCAATAGTGTAGCATCTTCTCCACTTTATGACGCCTGTCAACACATTCAGATCTTTCTTGACTGTGACCCTCCTTTATTCCTCTTATGAGGACTCTGTGATTTCACTTGACCCACTTGGATAATCCAAATAATCTCCTAAACACAAGAACCTTAATCACATCTTCAGTACCTTTTGTCCTGTATGGTAACATGTTCACTGGTTCTGGGATCAGGACATGGACAGTTTTGGGGGGTCATTATTCAGCCTACCACAACGACTAAGTATTAATACATTTTCAAGTAAGATACATGTTTCTCAGTGTTGCTTACACTTTCATATTTGTAGCAACCTTATTTCACTTATTTGTCTCTGTCAGGATTTTGAAAATTGTATACACATACAGAGGGTGCCAAAGAAAGTATACACATTTTAAGAAAGGAAAACTGTATTAAAATTGTAATTCTCAATATACATCGATAACAAAAGATGAATACAAGTCACTTTTGATTTCTGCAATTACAAGAGGTGCTCAAAGTGGTTACCATCAGCATCCAGACACTTCTGATTATGGCAAACTATTGCTTGAGCAATGTTGATCAAAGGGTCTACTTGTGTACATTTTTTTGGCGCCCCCAGTAATATATATATATATATATATATATATATATATATATGATAAAAAATTCCAAATTATATTTGAGCATACTATTTTACATATGCCATTTTTAAGATTTACAGTATATATCTGAGTTCAAAAGCCATTAGCTTTGTTAAGTAGATAAGTAGAAACAAACATAGGTGAATATTATTATTATTTTTATTAAAATATAGTTGTCATATAATATTATATTAGTTTCAGGTGTACAACATAGTGTTTCAACATTTATATATCTTACAATATGATCATCATGATAAGTCTAGTAGCCATCTGTCACCTTACGAAGTTATGATACTATTGACTATCTTACCTGTGCTGTACATCGCATCCCTGTAGCTTATTTATTTTATAACTGGAAGTTTGAACCCCTATTACTCTTCACCTTTTTCACCCACTACCTCAAACTCCTCCCCTTTGGCAACCATCAGTTTGTTCTCTGTGTCTGGGAATCTGTTTCTGTTTTAGTTGTGGTTTTTTTTGTTTTGTTTTGTTTTTTAGAGTGCAATAATAAGTAAAATCATACAGTAGTTGTCTTTCTCTGTTTGACTTATTTTATTTAGGTGAATATAAAATCAGAGAAGAGGGTCATCAGAGCCGCTGGCCTGGGGAGCCACTAGAATTCCTTATTGACATTCCCTTCATTTCTGCGAGCCGGCTATACCAGTTACAATACTATAGTGAATATTGTGGGAAATGAAACCTGATATAATTTTCCTATTCTTGCTGAAATTGAACCTTTTATTTCTTTGTGAAATATTTTTTTAATGTAAACTGTGCCCAATTTTGTATTGGAAGGTATTATTGTTTTAATTATTTGTAAGTTGTTTGTAGCTATTAATTATATCAACATGTTGCTTCACATATTGTAATTTTTTTCTTTGTCATTTGCCTTTTAATTTTGTTTATTTTTATAGCATAAACATTATTAATTTTCATTTGGTCAAACCCATCAACATTTTCTCTTTTGCATTTTGCATGTGAACATTGAAAGATTTTTTTCCCACTAAATGTATGCTGATATTCACCTGTTTTCCTTTTTTTTTTCAAGGTTTATATTTTTTATAAATTTCATAAAATTTTAAAATAAAATGCAGCTTTTTTGGTGTTTGATGTAAGTAAAAAGTGTTGTTCATGGTTTCCAAATATTTAAATAATTATTTCAGCATCATTTAATGAAAAACATGTCATTTTGCTAGTGCCATATTAAACCTAAGCGTATGTTAAAGGACGTATTTGTATATATACATTTTTTCTTAATGTACTGAAAACAAGCCTCAACCAGCCTACTTTCATTTTTTATGTGTAAATAAATTCATTTTTTACCTTGTCTGGATGGTCATAAAATTTCTATGTTTTTAAAATTCAAGATTTCCATCACAATATTCATAGGAGTCAGTCACGTTAATAGTACCTGGGTCTTAGTATGGTTTTTGAAATAGAGGCACAGCATTTCTTTTACGTGAAGTATTTACTCTGAGTTTCTTTTATTTTAAATACTAATAGTTCTTTATTTGTATTATGTAAGTGGATACTCAAGTATATGTGTTTTTCTTGAAAGAAAGCTTTTGTTTTCACTGGCAAGTAATCATTAGCTATGTAGGTAAGGGAAGAATGTATTCTCTACACAAAGAAAACAGCAAAACAAATAGAAATAAAAGAGGGCCTTTTAGAAATATAGGCAGTTTCATTTCCTAAGAACGAAGGTGAAAGAGGAACAGTAGCTGAGACGAAAGAGCCTGGACAATATCACAAAGGATGGTGCGTACACTAATCAAATATTTATTTTACATATTTAGTTATTTATATTTATTTTTATTGAAATATATTTAACATATGACATTGTATAAATTTAAGGTCTATAACATGTTAATTTGATAGGTTTATATGTTATAATATGATTGCCATTGTGATAATAGCACCTGTATCATTTTATATAACTATCATTTCTTTTTAGTGGTTGGCCTAATTAAGTTCCAGTCTCTTACCAAGTTTGATGATTCTAATACACTATTGTCTGTGTTCACTATTCTGTGCATTTAATCTCTATACATACCATGATTTCTTTATCTATTTATTTGTCAATGAACACTTAAATTGTTTCCATATCTTAGCTATTGTGAACAATCTATGATGAACATAGGATTGAAACTATCTCTTCAAAATACTTATTTCCTTTCCTTTGGATATACAGCCAAAACAGGGACTGCTGGGTCATATGGTAATTCTATTTTTAATTTTTTGAGGCACCGTCATACTATTTCCCATAATGGTAGCACCAATTTACATTCCCACCAGTGGTGTACAAGGGTTCCCTTTCCTCCACATCCTCTCCAACATTTGTTATTTCTTGTCTTTTGGTAATAGCCATGCTAACAGGTGTGAGGTGATAGTGTGGTTTCAGTTGTCATTTCCCTGATGCTTAGAGATGTTGAGCACCTTTTCATGTATGTATCTGTTGGCCATTTTAAATAGGCATATATCATACTCTGAGAGAAATAAACTTCTGGAACTTGTAGAAGACATAAGGAAAGAAAACATGCCACTTAGATATTTAGATAAGCTTGAGGATAAGTAAATTCTTAATCAATTGAGCGAGTGTATACAATATGGAAAAAGATCAAACAGGGAAGGCAACTCTGGGGAACATTGTTTTAGGGATGGGGAAGGAAGAAGAGACTGGAAACATAATCAGGACAGAAACCATCAGAAAGAAAGAATAAAAATAGGTGCAAGTGATTATTAGGGACGAGATTAGAAGATACAAGGCAGGCAAGGTGCTGTCCTTCTTGAACTGCTTTTTCCCAGAATTCACAAGACTCATCTTCCTATCTTCAGGTCTTACTCTAAAGTCACTGTCTCGACCAAGCCTTCCTGATTTCTATCTTTAATGTCCCTGTGCCACCCCCATCATCGAACATACACACATAATCCATAATTCATTCTCCTATTTTTCTTTCAATATCTCTGTAGTACTGACGACCATCTAATACACTATAATTTTTATTAATGTTATTTATTGCTTGCTCTGACCCACCTAATATGGATTTACATTGTTTTGAACAATGCTGAATGCATAGCTCCCAGGAAAGTGCCACTCAATAATTGCTTGTTACAGGATGAAGTAACAGTATTATTGACACATTTAAGTATATTTACCAAGCTTTCTGATGATTTGTTGTTGTTGTTTAATGTTTAGTAAAAATACCAAGATGCTATTGTACTTTTTCTCTAGTTTTTCTTTTATTTTTGTCACTGCAACAAGATTTTAAAATTAGTAAGACAGTTTGTGTAAGAAATTAAAATAGGCCAAAGGTTGCTCAGTTAAATTATAATAACTCAAAATATATTTATCGAAGTCAGATAAATGGAGAAAAATTTACTTAATATTTTATGAAGTATGTTATCTTATTCTCTGCTGCTCATTAGTGAGGCTGTTTGTAGTTACAGGGGGGCGGGTGGGTGGGGCTGTGAGTTGTGACAGGTGAGAAGTGTCTGAGGTTAGCAGAGATCAGCTTGCAGTATTCTCATGCAAGTTGTCAGCACATAAATTTAGAGAAGGTGCTATTGTCATGAATCCATATGAAATCATTTCCTGGGCGCACTATGTCACTTGTGAAACCCAACGTAGATTTAAAATGTGCTTCCTTACTTGCATCCACTTTCCTGAACGATATTACATTTTTTCTTCCCATGACCATGAATTATAAACTAAAATTTACTTGATAGCAATCTTCTGCTTGCTGCAGTAATAATGAATTGAATCAGTGCTATTCAGTGCTTGAATAAATTTGTGATACTGCAGTACAAAAGGAGAAAAGTCTGTGCCTAACTGGATTATCTTCCCAAATGGGGTACTGTTTACATAAATAAATCAATAGAACAAGGACTGCAGTATGAAAACAGAAAATATGCACAGACTCCATGAGCAGGGGAAGGGAACAACAGTACATGGAGAGAAAGAAGCCAATATTAAACTGTCTCTAAACAGTCAGTTGGATTCCATTTTAATCTATACTTGTTTCTCACAGGTAAAAATAAATTTAAATATCTTAATGTGAACTTTAACTTGAAACATTCTTTTTAATATTTTATCTTCAAACTCTCAGCTTTAGGCCCTCATTTATCCAGTCTGTACTGCACAAAACTGCTACAGCGATTGTAAACACGTAAACACACACACACACACACACACACACACACACACACACACACACACACACACCTAGTTTTGTAGATTTTGACCTCAATTTTTTTCTCATACGTTTTTAGTAATGGTACTCAAGGCATTTACAAATGTGTTTCAATGTACTTTTGCAATCTCATTTCTTTCCTGTCTCAATTTTTCCAGTCTTCCTTTCGGCTACACGAACAGCCCACTGCCTCCTACCATTCTGCAAACACTGCATGCTTTTTCACAACTCACAGTTCTGCAACTACTTCTTCCTGGATTTTAGTTTGTCTTTTCTTCACACTTCAAACTATGCACCCTTAGACAAATCAGATCCGATTTCCTCTGGAAAGTTTTTCTTCACCCTGACCCTCCCAAGAGGTAAACTGCTATATTGCTACTTCCAAGGAACTTTGTCTCTGTACTCTATCACTGACACTCATACACAAGTGTTTTTATAATGCTTTTTTATTGTAAAGATTGTTTATGTATGTCTCTCAGTGTCCGGACTGTTTATATTTGAAACTGAGAATATGAGTTATTCATTCTCTTACATGACATATATGTTATTACCTGGCACCTTGTATTTTGTCAGTTTATTGTTGATCATGGAATAAAAGATGAGTAAGCAAATTGTGGTAAGCAGAATTCGAAAGATGCTCTCCTTTCAAGGCTCCTATACCCTGGTTATTTAATCAAACACACATCTAGGGGCTGCAAAGGGACTCTGCAGATGGACTTAAGGGTACCAATCAGCTGACCCCAAACTAGGGAGACTGCCCTACGGCAGATGGAAGTGGCAGGAGAAAGGAGGCAGCAGGAGAGATCGGAGGGTCGGGAGCATGAAAAAGGACTGCCTGTGATGGCTTTGAAAGATGGAGGGTGAGGGCTATGAGGCAAGGACGGTGGGTGGCCTCCAGAAGCTGAGAATGACCTTGGATGATGAACAGCAAGGAAACAGAAACCGGAGTGCTCTCACCACGTATAACTGAATTCTGCCACCTACTTGCACAAGCCCAGAAGCAAACTCCAGGTGACTCCAGAACATCAGAAAAGAACACCACCCGGCTGCCATCTTGATTTCAGCTTTAAGAAACTGTTGTCAGAATTCTTACATCATTAGGTAATAAATAAAATTGTGGTAACTTACAGCAATAAGTAGAAAACTAATGTGGAAACAATGACTTGTATTCCTTTTCCAGGAAACGAAACAAAACAAAACAAAATAACACATTACAGTGTTCATTCAGTGTTCCAGTTACAACTCATTAAGCTAGGTTCTCTTCTATGGGCAAAAATATAATGGGGAACAGGAAAAAGGCTTAGCTTTTATGGAGCTTAGTTCCATCTATCTTACCATTATGTTAACAGAATAATCCTTTTCATCACTGATTATTTGCATGACAACAAGCAATCCAGTGACTAATCAGCACACATTATAGTTAGAAAAGGTTACCATGATTACAACAGATTCCTTATCTCCTATTACCCTTAATCTAGGATTCAGGTTCAAATATCTATCTTAGTAGCAGGTTCTGTGGAATTGATTTCTCTTGTTGAATTGATTGCATTCTCCCCGCCCCCCCCAAGTCACTGTGGTATTTTCAGTGTTATTTTGAGAAATTAGATTGCTAGTCAGAAGAAGCACAACTTAATCTTGTTATTGAGGTTTATTTTCTCAATATTTATCTTTCTTAGTGATTTTGCAAAAACTGCCACATGTACAAATATGGGATTTGATTTTCTTCCATTTCCATCAAATTCCACATTATTTCAGCCCTTTTCTCCAAAATCCATAGTTTAGTCAATACTATGCATAATCATGAAATAGTCAATTCTCTGTAAGAGAAGGCATTTTAAAAATATTAAGATGCTGGGCCGGCCGAGTGGCGCGATGGTTGAGAACTCGCTTGGGATGCCAGAGGGCCCTGGTTCGGATCCCACATATGAGGGCCAGTGACACTGCCCTCTACAGCTAAGATGCTGAACAACAGCTCAACCTGGAGCTGGGCTGCCATGAGTCGCCGGCGGCAGCGTAGGCTGCAGTCCCTTGTGGCAGTGGGTTGCCATGGGCTACCGCGTGTAGCCAGCAGCCAGCGTGAGCGGCCAGCAGCCGCAGTGAGCGGCCGTCCAGAAGCCGGCGACTGATCTGCCTCGCCAGAGAAGAGCGCAATGATGGTGCCAACTTGGGCCAGTGAAGCAACATCCTCCACAACTAGACTGAAGAACAAAAACGACAGCAACTTGTCTGTTCCCCTTCCCCCAATTCCCCAGCACTGTTCCCATCCCCCCAATTCCCCAATAAAAATCTAAAAAAAAAAATAAAAATATTAAGATGCTTTACTTATTTGGCTTTCTAATAACAAAACTTTTACTCTGGTGGGCTATAAGTGACTGTTTTGTTGTTGTTTTGTTGTTGTTCCATCTCAGATTGAGCAGAAGGGAAGAGGTTTCAGTCAGGACATTACTAAGTTCATATAAAGAAAAAGAGGAGCACACAGATTACATAAGGTTGGAAGTTAGAACTATTACAGAAATCATTTTGATATTAAAAATATGATGAATTTAATCTCTTTTTGTCTTGAGAAAAGATTTTCTAGACTCAGTTTGCTCCATTTCATACATCCAAGGCCTGACCTAGAGCACCCAGGTCACAGGGTTTACATCTGCTACGGAGAAGATCCCCTTTTGCCTGTGTCATTAGAGCCTGGAGGTTTGCTTAAGTAGAGGATGTATCAGAAGAGAAGGAAACCAGTGTGGCCTGAAGTTTAACTTTAAAAAAAAAAAAAATCCCTGACAGGTCAATAAAATTTAAAATGCTTAAAAAAATAAAAATAAAAGAGAGAGAGAGAAAAGGAAACAGAATCACCTACTGACAACTGTGAAAAGGTGAGAGAGAGCATAAGGGAGCTTAACTGTCATATTTTTGTTCAAATTTTCCACCTTCCACACTTAGGTGTAGAGATGGAAAGGTTGACCACGTGAGGGGAGCAGAGGTGGCAGCTTGCTTTGGACTCCTATTTGGTATTCCTGAGGGAGCCACTGCACAGAGAAACTGCGTCCACATGGCCTAGGGGAAGACATAGAGGGATGGATGGATAAGAAGCAGGCCGTGCTCCAACAATATCGTAGTTCTATGGACAAAAAAGGGGGTTCTCTGGAAAGTAAACTCACAGGGTGACCTGATCATAAATTCCTAACTGGGCCGGTCATGGTGGATGGTCACACCCTGGCCATATAAAAGGTTTATCTTTTCCTTAAGCAGCCCTGTCCATTGTTTCTGTGCAGCTAGGTTAATACAGCTTTGAAATAAGCCTTATGCACCCTCAAAAAAGCACAGAATCTTAACTCTCCTGTAATCCATCCCCACCTTGCTTTCTCTCACCCTCATGTAATCTTTCTTATGTTCCCTCCTTAGTCTCAAATGCATAAAAGAAACTGCAAACTGTTATTCTTTGAAGCTTTTATCTCAGGTTGTCACGAACTTGCTTCCAATTATATCTTTTTTATTTGGCTCAAATAAATTTTTATAAAAATTCTCTCCAGGTTTGGACATTCTTACATTGACAGTTCCATGTGGCCTGGGCCATGGGTTGGACAAGGTCAGGCATAGCAAACGTTGAGGTGTATCCTCCCAGATCAGAAGCTCAGCGAATGGGGGATATGAGACAGACCCTAGGATCCAAAGCCAGAAAAAACTATTGAGGAATAGCTGACTCTTCAAGGGGATAGGCCAATGATCCCCAATAGTCTTATTTGATCCCCAAAAGACAGACTGTGTATAATAGCCACAAATGCTGCTTCAGCCAAGGAGAAATGGAACATTGCCTCAGAGAGTCAGAAATACACTTTGCTAAGTCCCACATCTTTTAATTCAAAAGGAACCCACATGCATCCACATCTTGAAAGGAAGAGGGATAGAAGGTAGACACTTGTTGGGCTGAAGGCTCTTGTTTTATTTTTGAGAATAAAATGATTGAATTTTGGATCTGACTGAGAATAAAATCAGCTTGAACTAAAGTTATATGACAGTTAATGGGGTCTGTTAGTTTGCTTTTTTTTTTTCATTATTACTAGCACGTGGAGGATTGTGAAAGAACCACATTTGTTAGAGACCCGTCAAGGGAACACATTGTAGGAGCAGAAAAAATTTTCCTTCATCCCTTCTAGGTTCCTTTGCAGGACTGATAATTAAATTGACATAAAACATATTAACAGGAGAAAAACAAATTTTAATTTTGTGCATATGGGAGCCCCATAAAAATGTGAATAAGAAGTCACCCATGTGGCAGCTTTGATGCTTTTTAGACAAAGACTCCATAAATTTGTGAAGCATTGATAAGACAAAGGGGTTTGGGTTTGGAGTAGAGAATTGCTGAGGAAGCACCAGAGTGGTGTGTCAGCCTTTTGGGCCCTAAGTCCTGCATCTCTGGTGCCTTCTGCTCCCTGGTCCAGGGAGGGACCTTTCACCTGGGGGCTTATTTCCTGCAGAAACAGAGGCCTCATGGGGTTAATTGCAGTGATAACACTAAAGTAAGCTAACAACCGTTAAGCATTTATTTACCACACACCTTCCTATATGTTTATACTGATCCCTTCACTTCATTTGAAACCTCTTCAATGTTGGTAACATTATGCTCATTTTTAAGAGAGGCCATCGCTGAGTTAGTAAATGAAAGAATCCAGACTTCTTTTCCTGGTTCAGAAAAGTGTCCACAAAGTCCCACAGTTGATTTTACTCTAAATGTTTGGGGATTTAAAAAGTTGAAAACCCACACATTCAATAATTAAGGGAATTGCTTTATAATACATAATCCTAGGTCTCGAGACCATGTCCAGTTCCACTCACTTTTGGTAGCTGTTCATCATTTAGCTTTTAAAAGATTCATGAAGCCAAGATATACTTGTCTACCATAAACCCTTATCTTCTTTCGTAATTTTATAGAAGTCAAATTTTATCTCTAAAATACTAGTTTTTGAGTGATTTTTGTACTTTTTTCCTTGGCTATCCAGTGACTGATGAATTTAAATATTTTCAATGAAATACGTTTTTCTTGAAACATGCCCACCTAGTCAAGATTTGCAACTTGCTTAGTTCCCTCTCCCCACCTGCCTGCACCCCCCCACACACACAAACTCCTGGATCTCTTCCATAAAAAACTGCAAGTTTGTCAAAGTCCCATAATATTTTTGTCTGTTTCAGAAAGACAGTTCTCAGATACAATGTCTTTCTCTTCCAATATTTTAATTTGTAATCATCCTAGTAGCTGTGAAAATTTAATGTGTTTTTCAAGGAGGGAAAGTATAATTCTCCTTCTACCCATCTAGGTTCTTGACTGTGACTCCCCCTTCCCCCACCCCTTGTAAGAGAAGATAGGGTAACAGGAGAAAAAAAACAGAATTTAATAACACATGGAAGGTACCAAGATACCCAAGAAAACAAGGTAACTCTCGAAATGGCTCAAACCATCACCTTAACTCTCCATCTGGCACAATGCAAAAGTTATGAGTGGTATGGACCAGAAAATTCCAGACTGGTTGGTTAAGAGCATATTTCTGGGAGAGACTGAAACAGCAATTAGGTCAGGTATTAACTTTAGGTTTGGTAGCATGGGCTTTATTTAGCACAAGTGACACCATTTTGGGCCTCTGGTGTTTCTCTTTAATATATCACACCAAACTTTATTCCAAATATCAAGTATTCTCTGTTCTGGTTGACTAAGTCTTTGCTAAATCAGATCCTTCAACATTATGTCTTCATTTTACTTTAATCTCAAATCACTACATTCCTTACAATGAAAACCATGTCAGATATGTTACTGTTTTCTCTTCTACCCTCTAATTGTACCGGCAATATGAGTGATTTACACATCCCTAAGACACATTCTACCCCGTATTCTCTGTCCTTTTGGCAATTATGTTCTCTATTCTCTTTCAGTCATCAGATCCCAGGGTGAGAACCTTGGGCTTCAATTACTCTGAGATAAATTTAGACAATACAGAGGAATCTCTTGTAGAACAAAAGTGAAGAAATATTGGCAAACTTTCTATTTCAATTGAATGCTGTCAGCACACCAGTTATGGAACAAACCAGGTCATTCTCTTCACGAACTTTATTCCTGATTTCTTATGTCTTATAGCCTCATGTGTTTTCGTCCTTCCCAGTATGCTTAGATTCTGTCATCTAATATTGAAGTATTCTTTAAACAATATCCTTATAATTTTCTAGTATCTTTCAGCTATGTATTATCTGGCAACTGCATGATTGACCAATTTTAGAGAAAAATTACAAGGGAACAGATCAGGGGAACTCTGATCTGTAACATCAAGAAAACCTCCAATATCACCCTCCAATCTTACTCAGTTTTCCTGTTCTGTGCTCATTTCCATTTTCAAAACCAAATGTTCCAATATTTGCCTTTCCTATCACTCCTCTGTTCTCAGCAACTAACTTTATATTCCATATTCCAGCAAATACAAAAACCAGGTGAGTGTTTTTTATTATGCTTACCGGTTTTGTATTTTATCTTTGTGGCAGTCCGGCTTTAAGCAGCTATGCTTCTGTGGAAGTTCCTTCTCTTAGATGTAGGCTGGACTCTTCCTTTGCTTCTTAGCAATGGAAGGCAGCAAAGGTAATGGGGTGTCCATGGTCGCATGCACATGACTTATACGTGTAGCACTCATCTTGCTAGAGTCTCTCTCTCACCCTGTTTCCTGGCTTTGAGGAATCAAATTGCTGTGAATCCTACAAGTGCAAGAAAAGAATGGTACCAACAACCATGCCATTAGGAAAGCAGATTCTTCCCTGGTCGAGCCTCCACGTGAGACCCCATGTCTGCCCATGGCACTATAAACGCGGTGATGTGAGACACAAAGCAAGACCCCGCTAAGCTGCGTGTGAGCTTCTGGCCCACACAAGTTGTGAGATATTATGGTGCAACACAGTGCTATATTGGTGGAAATTTGTGACAAGGCCAAAGAAAATGAAAGCATGACTCTATCATTTGTGTGCGACCTGTCTGTCTTTATATTTTTGGTCTATCTCTGTAGAGAGCAGAGAGTTGGTACTTGCTTTGTTAATCCAGTATGAGGCACTGCTCAAATGGTGGGTGACTCAGGGATCTACACTCCTTCTCAGTTGTGGTGCAGACAGTTCAAAACATGGGTTCTAAGGTTTCAGTGGCAGGAAGAGAAGGATGGAAGAGAAACTGGCTTTTAACCGATTTTGCTTAGAAGTGACGTTTCAAATCAGTACGCTGCATCAGCCAGAAATAGTCACGAGGCTGGGGAATGAGGTGAAATGTAGAGAACATGTATAAGGCCATATTTGTGCCAAAATGCTTAACAGGGAACCACTGGAAATAATATTAGGATTAGCAATTTCACAAATTTTATCGTATACTTTTGAAAGTGGTAGTGGGTATAATTAAGCAATGAAAAAAAATTTAATTTTTTAAAAAAAAAAAAAAATACAACCCTGAAACTATTTGAAAAGGAGAGGTTCGTATAAGTGGGAAACAGATAAAAATCAACATTTCACAGTAATTATCAGATCAATTCTTCCTTTTCTCACTCTGATCCAATGAGGATGCAGTGTAATCCCCATTAATACAGTCAAACTAGTTTTGCCTGGTTGTCCATTCTTTTTTCAATATATATTGATTTCTCGGTACTAATATATATGTACTCCTTGATATCTTTCTATGTATGTATTATTCTTTAGTCATATATTCACTGCAAACACACACACATACACTGCATATATAATCTTGGTTTTACTTTCTAAATTACTTATCAGTTTTCTTGGATGGTTTATTTTATGTAATTTATTTTTTTATATTTTATGTACTCAGCCTCTGAATTTTGGAGTTCCCCAGAGCTCATCAAACACAGACTCCATTCTTCTTTCTCTGTAATATCTCTAGATCTTACACAGTCTTTAAAAGTAAGCAGTTTTGAAATTTATCCTTGTATGTCACAGTTAAAGCCTTTACGCTGGAAGCTCTCAGGATTCCCTCTGTACTATTACTGTTCAAATTTCATCAGAATGTATCTTGGTGTGAGTCTTTTCATTTTTACTGCTCAGTAACACCAGACCCTTAGAACATGAAGACTCTTTCCTTTCTTCAGATTAAGAAAAAACTTCATTTCATGTTTAAATGGAATTCCTCTCTCTATTCACTTTGTTCTCTAAATTTCCAGTTGCTGTTGTAATGCTAATATGGTAAAACTTTTTTTTTTTTCATTGTACAACCTCTTTTTTTTGTTTGTTTTTTTAAAGATTTTTATTGGGGAATTGCGGGGAGGGGAACAGCGCTGGGGAATTGGGGGAAGGGGAACAGACAAGTTGCTGTCGTTTTGTTCTTCAATCTAGTTGTGGAGGTTGTTGCTTCACTGGCCCAAGTTGGCACCATCATTGTGCTCTTCTCTGGCGAGGCAGATCAGTCGCCGGCTTCTGGACGGCCGCTCACTGCGGCTGCTGGCCGCTCACGCTGGCTGCTGGCTACACGCGGTAGCCCATGGCAACCCACTGCCACAAGGGACTGCAGCCTACACCGCCGCCGGCGACTCACGGCAGCCCAGCTCCAGGTTGAGCTGTTGTTCAGCATCTTAGCTGTGGAGGGCAGTGTCACTGGCCCTCATATGTGGGATCCGAACCGGGGCCCTCTGGCATCCCAAGCGAGTTCTTAACCATCGCGCCACTCGGCCGGCCTCATTGTACAACCTCTTGTTTTTCCTTAATTTTTATACAAGGTCCTAATCTGTTTTTTAAAGTGTACATTACCTTGGATCTGGTGGACTAGTTAGAGTAAGTGTTTGTCTGTGTGTGTGTCTGTGTGTGTGTGTGTCCTGAGAACAGCAGTTGTTGGGAGTTAATATTTTTTGGATGAAAAGCTCTGTAGAATATTATCAATAGCTGCTACAAATTTCATCTAAAGCTTATCCAAGGTTGCTTAATCTCCCCAAAAAGGTTATTTTAACAAATCAAAGTGATGAATGGAATTTCATACGGAAGAGTGGAATGAATTACATGGCAGGGTTCTCCCTGGGATGTGAGGTCCCAGCACAGGTGACAGAACAGGGCATCCCCGAACCTGTTGGCATGGCAAGGTTTTCTTTTGGCTTTGGAAGACATTTCTGTAATACCTTCCTAGATGGAACTGCTTTTCCTTTATTTTCTTTTTCATCTGGTCCCATGAAAGGTTCTAGATTTTTTTCATATTTGTGTTATGATTGTGTTCCAGGTCCCAATAATTTACAAATAGCTGTTAAACTCCTGGGTAGAATGTAAAGAAAGGAGTTATGATGATTGGTGACAATGGATATGTGACTAATAGCTGTCTAGAAATATTAGAATGTCTCTTCATAAGCATTGATGACTATGTATGAAATTAATGATGTGGTTACTCCCACAAGTGAATTATGTGTGCTGCCATCTTGAAACTAAGAAGGATGTACCCAATATCCCATGTGCCGTATATGTCCTGTAGGCAATGTTATTTGTCTTGGGTTTGTATCATGTAACACCAGTGAAATATTTGCTTTCCTTAGGCAGTATGCGGCAGGAAGAAAGAAGTAGAAACTAAATTCCAACAGAAACTGCTCTATGAACTACTTAAATATTATTACATGACAGCATTCTCAATGGAAGTCAAAATAGTTATTGTAGATTCATCTTTGCTTATCAGAGGGACACTTTAAAATAATACATTTAAAAATTTGGGGTTTCATATAATAAAAAGTAAGAAACAGTTTCTTCTTGGCACAAATATAAGACATCATTTATCACAGAGTATGCTTTTGCAAAGAAATACTGTCTCCAATATATTAAAGATAAACTTCTATAAAATGGGCACCACAGGGGAGAATAAAATGTGGAAAAAAATAATGATTTTGCTATGCACCAAATAGTAAATCAAACAATTTTCATGCATATGGCATGCAGTAAAAACCAAGAAAGCGTTCAAATGCTATCATTTCCTACATACACGTGTAAATGATATTTGTGGGTTCTACTATGCAGCTGACAAGCAATTGACTTGAGGGTCAGTTAATCACATCTTTGCTTGGGACAGAATTCATGTGTCGTAACAGGCTGAGTGTCGTAGGAGACAACAAAGTGTTTAGATCTGTGTATCTTAGAACAAGCATCAATTAAATGTCAATAAATACAAAAATAAATATAAAAAAACACCTTGTTTATAGTACATGTTATTTGTGACATCACTGAGCTCATATTTCATGAGCATTAAACAGTTACTGATGACATTTCAAAAGGTTATGTTATCTCTAGATTAACAGAATAAAGTGGGGAATAAATACTTAGAATCCTTAGACTCATAAATAATTTTGTGAAAAATAGAGGCTTAGAGTTAGATGATGCTCATGTTCTAATCTTTGTCCCCTTTGACTAGTTCCTTCTCATCTCTGGACCTTGGTTTGTGTAGTGTTACTGATTGGCAGGGATCCTTTCACAGATCTCTCTCTCTCTCTCTCTCTCTCTCTCTTTCTAATATTCTATGACTTTCTGATTCTGTAGCAATGCTATGTGTCACTGATATGACAAGAATAGAAATTAGCAGCTGAGCAGAGGGGGTATAAGTTTGTCTTACATTATCACATCCTCACAAGAATGTCCCTGTGTGAAAGTTCTAGCTCTTAGCGTTTGCACATTATTGGAGCAAGCACCCCTAACGGCAGGTGCTATGTTCAGAGGGGTGAAAGGTGTTATGGCTCCATATAGTACTACCGAAGTCAAAGCAGAGCCTTAAGTTTTTAGTGTATTAATCATTAACTAAGATCTTGAAGTTTGCAACTGGGAGGAAAAGCAAAACAACAGATATGGTGACAATATGTTAGCAACCTGGGATGACAGGTCCTGATAAATCAAAGCATATTCTTTGGAGAAGAGACATTTCAGTAGCATATTAAAAAAGTGGTTTAGTAATGAAAAATAAATTGATCACGATGGGACATTTTCTTTTCATCCCTGATCATTTTCAATTATGTAAGTGGAAAGTAATCCTCAGCCTGATTTAGAAGAGGGAATTTGGAAAAATGTCCTTTCCCTGCCATGAGCCAACATAGTTTTTTCCAAGCATTGGAAAAACTGCAAGGTGAAACTGTAGAAAATTGGATATTTGTTCTAGTCCCACAAAATAAACTAAGGCCCTGGAAGTGTGAAACTAAATGGTAAGTCTTTGCCATTGTAATGGATTTACCGTATTTCCCCACGTATAAGACACACCAGTTTTCAAAAAATTTGGGGTCTAAAATCTGGGTTCGTCTGAAACAGTGGTTGTAGATTTTTTATTTGCATTTCCCGCAAGTTATAAGGAGTTGTATGAATTTTATGATGAATAAAACTTGAATTTAATAACTTTATATAATACATTTTTTTTCAAATTTCAGATCCCAAAATTAAGGTGCGTCTTATACATGGGGAAATACAGTAGGTGTCTATATTCCATATACTCTCTAGTCAAAATGATATCATGAAGAGTTACAGAAAGTTGTTTTAAAGTAGTCATAGCAATATTTGAAATAATGATAATGGCAATTCAAGAACCTTCAGATTTAAATACAGAGGGTCTCAAAAAAACATATACGCATTTGAAGAAAGGAAAAAACTATATTAAAATTACCCTGATGGTCACCACTTTGAACACCTCTTTTAATTGCAGGAGTCAAACGTGACTTGTAGTCATCTTTTGTTATCAGCATATAATGAGTATTACAATTTTAATACAGTTTTTTTCCTTTCTTAAAATGTATATACTATTTTTTGGCACGCTGTATATATAGGCATTCTAAAAAATCTCCAATCTTGAAAGCAGTCTTCTCTATAGCTTTGCAATAACTAAGGCTCAGGCTTGAAATAAGAAAATTCTTAATTAAACAGATATTACTTTTAACATTGATCGATAAATAGAGTGCTATACACAATGAGGAGGCAGAATTGATTAAAAAGAGATATGCAAGTTCCTAATGACAAAATGCTTTACTCAAGTATCACTATAATTTCCTGTTACCGGAACTATTCAGTTTTAATTTCAAAGAAGGCCTCAAAGAGATAGGTTTTAATGTCCAAATGGTTTTGGGACACATAAATACAGGGCTAATGTAACTTCTTGTGTTACATGGTCCATATTGTCTTATGTGAAGTTGCTACATTTTTTGTTTGCGATAGCCCCTGGTAGACCATCTGTTAATGATAGACTATACAACTTTCAATACAGTAAAAAGACATACTAATGTTTGTTTCACCTAGGTACATATTATTTTATTTTATATTTGTTTAACTGAAATATATTTTACATATCACACTTTATAAATTTATTGTGTACAACATTTTGATTTGATGCATTTATATATTATAATATTCATAGGGTACATAGATAGATACAAAATGAGCGGAAGGAGGAAACTAGCCCTGGTTAGAAGGCCCCTGGCAGCTGCTCTCTCTTGGGGCACGAACACCTTGCTTGATTAGCAGGATATTGAGAACAAGATATGTTCTTAGAAAAAGGAAAATGGTACAGAAAGACAGAGAAACCATCCCACTTATCAGAATGCACACCCTGCTTCTCAGGGCCAGTGTAATGAGCTCAGACAACCTTGAGAGCAAGAAGAGAGTATGACGCACACCAGCAGGGAGAATGAGAGGTACTGGAGAGGGAGAGGGGGAGACAATTCTACCCATAGAGATAAAAACCTTCACACAGTGTAAGGAGACGCTGCTTCCCTCTCTTGGGTCAGCCCACTCCATGTCTCAGAGTGTACTCGCTTTACTAATAAACTTCTTGCTGTTCCATGCTGCACAAACCCTCTCTCTTGAATGAATTCTTTCCTTCAAGAAGAAAAGAATCGAAGTACACGTCATTTCCAGTAACAATATGATGCCATTGGAGTGATAGTTAGCACCTCTATAAGGCCACATCATTATTATTTATTTTTGGGGGGTGGGCATAATTAAAATGTAGCAAATCTGATGATTATGATATTGTTGTCTATATTCCTAAAATTTGCATGGCACCACAAAAGATTCCAAATAGCCAAATCCATCCTGAGAAAGTAGAACGATGCTGGAGGCATCACACTTTCTGATTTCAAGCTATATTACAAAGCTGTAATAAAACAGTATGGTAGTGAAATATAAATAGATATCTAGACCAATGGAACAGAATACAGAGCTGATAATTAAATCCCCAATTATATGGTCAATTAATTTTCAACAAGGGAGCCACGAACACCCAATGGGGAAAGGATATTCTCTCTAGTGAATGGTGTTGGGGAAAATGAATAAACACATGCAGAAAAATAAAACTGCACCACTACCTTACATCACTCACAGAAATTAACTTGAAATGGATGAAAGACTTACAATAAAACCTGATCCCATAAAACTCCTAGAAAACATAGGACACTCATGTTGGCAATGATTTTTTTGGATATAACATTAAAAGCACAAACAACAGAAAACAGAAATCAAGTGTGAGTACATCAAGCTCACCCGAGTATGTATTAAAAAGGAATTTCCCAGAAGTTCACTATTGCCATCTAAACACTTTATTAGGTTTGTGGAATTATCTACTTTCATGGGGATGCTTTCAGGTACGATATGCTAAACAGTAATGTCACTGTCTCAATAGCATCCTGTTTTGCAGTTCTGATTAGATCTGGCCGGCCGTAGAACAGCAAAAACACTTTGCCAAAAAACAGAAAGATAAAGTTGACAAAGAGAATGATGGATAGGCATCTTGAAATATATTGATATTGAAGTCTCTGTTTAAAATTATTTCTCAAAAGATACGAACTAATATTTCTGTACTTGAGGAATTTATCTCACAATGGATCATGAAACTCTAACCAATGGTGAGCAAGTTTGGGATAAGGGGCGGGGCTTGCACTGGCAGAGAAATAAACCAACTATTACACTGAATAATTTGTTGTATTTGTAGAGTGAAATGTTACATAATAAACTATCAAGTATTGAAATCAGAAACTTACATAATTCACATTAATAGTCTATGACAAAACTAGCCTTTCTTTATTAAGGATGCTATAAACAAAAGCTGAATTTTTCCTTCAAAGGTGTTCATTTGGCTAAAACATTGCCTTTAAGATTGTATTTGAAAGTACCTTTGTATGGACCATCGACTCACCAGTTTGCTGTAGACACATGTCCCTATTATTCAGGACTTTTCATACCTTACATCACCTGCTTGATCTTGAAAGCATTTGGTTTTATGAGTTTAGGGCCACCAGGTAGGGATTTACCTGCAACAGTGAACACATAACAGACTGACTGTGATCCAGGGATCATGCCTTCTCATACCTACCATTTTTGCAATATGACTTTGCTCACCTATCACCAAGTAGGGAAACCCGTTTCTCGAGGGCTTTAATCTGGGCTAAACTTGTGACTTATTTCTTCCAACAGAACATGGCAGTAGGTGACGTTCTGTCATTGATGACACTGGGCTTCGTAATGAGGCAGGCAGAGCTTGTAGGAGAGGAAGACACAATGCGAAGCCGAGTTCATTTTCCCAGCTGAGGCTGTCTAATAGCCTACCGCCAAACATGGGACAGCTCAACCGTTGTCATCTTAGGTGCTCATGCACAGCTGCATGCAGATGCATGAGTGAGCCCACTTGAGACTGAAAAACGTCCCCAGCTGACTCAGGCTAGTGAGCAGTAATGCATGCCTCCTGTTTATGCCATTGAGCTTTGCTGTACCGACATCTGGTAGCAATAATAATAACAAAAATGGTTTATATGCAAACATACTTTAAATTTCTCAAGGCCACATGCTACTTGCACACAAAGACATGAGAGTCTAGAAAAAAGTAAATAGCTACACAGTTCCCCAAAATATTTATAATGTCTGTATAACTCTGCTTATAGTTGATAATCTCTATATCACATTAACTGGTTTAAAATGGCAGCATTCACTTCTCTTGATCCTTGCTGTCTGCTACTGGTGATTTTCTCCAATAGAACCATGGCACCCCTCCTCAAAATAAGTAATTAAACAAAGCATTCCATGACTTTTTATTGCTGAGATATCCAAGTTTATTAGCATACTGTTTGAGACTCTTCACAAAGTGAAGAACAAACCTTAGAGGGCTCACCGCCACGAAGCCCTAGGCATCCGTCCAGGTCACAGCACAGAAGTGCGTGACTCCTGAATGTGCTATACTCACTTTTCTGCAGGTTTTTAGGCCATCGTACTGAGAAGGCTTCTCTAACTAAGGAAATGCTGCTTATCTCTGAGATAAAGGGCACAGATCTGTGTGCAAGTGGAAAAGGGTAGATCCCGAAGTGGCAGGAAATGAGAGATAGGAGAAGGGCCGCTGTGGGCTAAACTTGCTCTTATCTTGTCATACATTTTCTTTTCGTCCCTTCCCTTCTGTCTCCTAACCCCCATCTTTCTCCCTTAATTTGGGAATTCATGGAGAGAAAAAGGGAAGGAAGGAGAGATACAACCTGTATCACAAAAGACAGGCAAGAGAGAAGTTCAATCTTTTTCAGTATTTTTCAAGAGACCAGAATAATTAAAGGTTTAAATTGCTTCCCAGTTAAAAAATAAATAAATAGGATTAATTAATGAAAAGTAGAAGAATATGAAGAATATGGAATTACAGTCTCATGATATGAAAAAAATTAAATAAACACAGACCACATCTCAGAAGAAAACAACCAATTTGATCAACTCTTTGGAAGGAATTTCTCATAAGCTATTTTATCACTACTACTTCTACAAATATGTAGAAAGAAAGAAATTATTTTGTTGTACTTTGCTGAACTTTGGCTTAGTTAGGAATGTAAGGAGTTTAAGTTTTTAATCTATATTTTAATTTTTAATACTTTCAGATATCTTATAGAACTAGTCAATCTTATGTGCAATGGAACTATAGAATACATAGGGAAAAAAACCCAAACAAACATAAAAAATAAAATAGTCCAGTGCAAACAGTAGGGACATTTTCCTCAAATTATTCATTCAATCAGTTGGCTGAACTTTTGCCACCCATGCGTGTGATTAGATGTATATATGATTCCCATTCAAAGACCTAAGTGTAGATGACTAAAATTTGTTCTATGACTTTAAGAAGCTCACTTTTTTTTTTTTAAGATTTTTATTGGGGAATTGGGGGGATGGGAACAGTGCTGGGGAATTGGGGGAAGGGGAACAGACAAGTTGCTGTCCTTTTGTTCTTCAGTCTAGTTGTGGAGGACGTTGCTTCACTGGCCCAAGTTGGCACCATCATTGCGTTCTTCCTGGGCGAGGCACATCAGTCGCTGGTTTCTGGATGGCCGCTCACAGCGGCTGCTGGCCGCTCACGCTGGCTGCTGGCTACACACGGTAGCCCGTGGCAACCCACTGCAAGAAGCTCACTCTTTTGTAAGTGAAATCATTGAGGGGTGAAGCACTGTAAATATAAAGGAAATACAGGTGCTACACTTACTGAACCTTTAGTTTAATGGAGAAGATTGATAAACTCTTTCTTTCTTTCTTTCTTTCTTTCTTTCTTTCTTTCTTTCTTTCTTTCTTTCTTTTTTATCATTAGTTTCAGGTGTACAGAACAATGCAATAGTTATCCTTTTCACCCCTCACAAAGTGACAACCCCCCTCCCCCCATACACTGCCCCCACCCCCAATATCATACTTATCTATTACAATTCTATTGACTCCTTTCCCACACTCTACTCCAAGTCCCATGACTATATGTATATAAAATTATAGTTGATATACAATATTATTCAACATCAGCTTCAGAGGTACAGTGCGGTGGTCAGGCCTCTACACTGACTATGAAGTGGTCTCCCTAACAAGACATGAGTCCATCTTGATAAATTCTTGAATAACAAAATAGGAATATAATAATCTCAAGATCCATCCATGTTGTCACAAATGGTGCTATTTCATCTTTTCTTATGGCAAAATAGTCTTCCATTCTGGATAGATAGATAGATAGATAGATAGATAGATAGATAGATAGATCACATCTTTATCCAACCAACTATTAAAGGACACTTTGGTTGTTTCCATGTCTAAGTCAGACGGAAAAAGTAGAGAACCATAGGATTTCACTGATATGTGTTATATAAAACTGAAAACAATAAAGGAACAAGACAAACAAACAAAGAAACAAAAACTCACAGACACAGACAATAGTTTGGTGGTTACCAGAGGGTAAGGAGGGAGGGAGGTGGTGGATGACGGTAAAAGGGGATCAAATATATGGTGATGGAAGGAGCACTGAATTGTATACCTGAAACCTACGTAACTTTACTAACAATTGTCACCCCAATAAACTTTAATTAAATAAATAAAAAGAAAATGTATACTTAAAACAATAACAGAAACAAAATAGGAATATAAAATACCATGAAAATACAGATAAGTTGCTGGGATGTCATTGGGATGAAGAGGCAGTTTACATACAAGTAATGTACCTGGATGACATGCATGGGGTTTGGTGACATAAAATAAATTTTTTTTCAGTAGCAAATTTAATGCATAAAAGGCCTATAATAAAAAAAAAAGATTCTTCTATGTCCAGTATAATTGAAAGTTTTTAATAAGTTAGTAGGGTTTTCTCTTATGTGTGCTTACACTTCAAGGCAACCAGTTGTGTTGAGACTGAAGCTTCCTATAGTAAATCAGGGATAAAAAGGTAAGATATGAAAAGAGAAATGAGAATGTCATGCTAATTGTAAAGTTAGAGGATGTTTAATCTTAAATCAATTACACATAAGAGTTTTTATATGCACATAATAACTAATTTCTATACTCTGTAGGGAACTCTCACTAACAATGGATGAAAGTTCTTGTTACATACTTTTCAACATCTGGTACTTTTAGTATCTTTAATATTAGCTTTCTGATGGATTTGCAGGCTAATGTGATTTTAAATCGCGTTTCTTTGATGACCAGTGGTGTTGTGTATCTTTTCATGTGTTTATTGGTCATTTGCATATTTTAATGATGTGTTTGTTCCCAAAGTTGAACTTTGGGAGGTTTTTTTTTTAGTTTATTTGTATATCCTAAATGACAATCCTCTTTTAGACACATGTTGTGCACATATTTTCTCTCAGAATGAGGCTTTCTTACTCCCTCGTTTTGTTAAGAGAGACTTTTGATGAGTAAAAGCGTTTATTCTTGATGAAGCCTGTTATCCATTTTTAATTTAGCTTTATTATATTCTGTGTACTAAGAAAACTTTGCCTGCACTAGGTTATTTTTCTTCTAAACATATTATGGCTCAGGTTTTAAATTTAGGTTATGATCCATTTTTCTGTATGCTATCAGGTAGTGTTTGAGGCTAATTTTATTCCTTATAGATGTCCTGTTTCTACAAAATATTTATCGAAAAGACATTCCTTTTCCTTTTAGGCTGTTTGGAAACTTTGTCAAGTATCAAGTGGTCATGTAAATACAGCTCTATTTCTGTTCTCTCTATTTGGTTCTTTCGATTCTTATGTTGATCTTATACTACCTTGATTAGCACAGACTTATAGTAATTCTGGAAGTCAGACAGTATAAATTGACCAACTATGTCAAATTCTTTTGTTCATGATTGCTTTGGAAATTTTAGGTCTTTTGGATTTCCATGCACGTTTTAAAAAGAGTTTGCCAAGTTCTGTAAAAATCATCATTATCATCATCATCATCATCTGCTGGGTTTATGATTGGGATTGTGTTAATTTTGTAGATTATTCTGGAGAAAAAGTACATTTTACAGCATTCATTTTTCCAAAACATGAACATAGTCTATGTCTCCTTTCATTTAGGTCTTCTTTCATTTCCCCAAGTAACATTTGGAGATATCTTACATATTTTTGTTAAGTGCATTCATATGTAACATATTATCTGATGCTATTTAAATGTACGCACACATTTAAAAAGCTTGTGCCTTCACACCAGCCAAAGGGGCAGAAGCAAACAAGATGCAAGCAGAGATTTGGAAAACACTCCATTTCTGTGGGAATCCCCCTACTGTATGGAGGAGACCGGGATAGTCTGTGTGGATCATTCACGGAGGAGTTTGCCACTTGGCTGATACTGTTCCTCTAGATACAATGCACAACTATACAGCCCCACAGGACTTGACCTCTTGGACTCTTCTAGAAAAAAATGCTGTCCAGTCTATACTGAGAAGTAACTGAATCCAGGGTTGCCTCATCTCTGCTAACTTGGAGGAAAAAGCCCTCACTTTTCCAGAATTTTCCACTATCACATATGGGTACATTTAAATACATGCCAAGGCTAGAAGGAGGGTGCAGAAATAGTTGGTTATCTTTTTTTGCCTTCAGGTAACTGGATACATAAAAGGCATTCAATAGCAGCCCCAGGTGTATGGATATTAATACTTCAGTTGATAGATACAGATACAATATAGCATCTCATATTTCTTAGGATGGAAGCAAACTACTCCTTGAAGACCCCATTTAACAAGAAATAGGATGTTATCTGATAACATCCTTTCTGTGCCTGCTACTTCCTTCATTCCCTTTAAAAGTATCTTCAAACTCAGCAATGCTATTATCCCTTTATCCTTTCACTTTTCTTAGTCTGCTGATCTCAAAGTTACTTCCTTTCCCTTACAGTGGGTAGTTTCATGCCACTACCCTTTTTCCAGTGGCCCCAGCATCCTTGCTTTCCTTCTCTTTCTGTTCTATCCACTCTTGTGTTCTCTCAAATAGCCATTTTCTTAGGTTATTCACCTGTACTGCAGAGAACTAATTTATGGGAAATCTATAACCTTAGCGGATACTGAAGTATCACTACCATTTTGTAATGTTTCTTTCTTTGACCCAATTCTCTCTTTTATTCTCTCTCTCTCTCTTTCTGTCTCTCCAGTTAGTGGCTGAGATAATTTCTTTCCCGCATCTTTCTCAATGGGTGCACATCTGTACCATCAGGTCTCCCAGGGTCATCCATTCCTGATTGCTCTATAAACATCTTAACTCATTTTTGCCCATATATTTATTTTTTATTGTGTAGCATGTTTGTTTATCTCAGAGAATGACATGATCACTTACCTGGTCTTCCAGACTGGACACCTGTGAGCAATCCTATATCTCCACTCTTCCCTAATCACCAGTATCTAATTTTTTAACTAGTTCTTTCAGTTTGAGTTGTATCATATTTCTCAACACTTTTACATCCATAGTATTGAGGATTTCTATTACCTTCCTTGCCTCAGGAAGTACAACATTGATTAATTACTATTGTTTATGGCCAAAAAAAATTAACAAGTAAAACTAGTCCAACTAAATGTAAAATTAAACCATTACCTATATGGTCTGAGTCTATAATGATGATTTTCTTATAGCATCAGAAAATACAGTTGTAAAGGTAAAAGATGTAGCTATATTTTGGTTTACAGATTTCCATTTTCCCTTTTTATACTGATAATTTTATAAGTAAGACATTTCTGTTTTTCTTTTATGTTTCAACAACTTTCCTCTCGCAACACCATGTGATGTCATTTCTGCTTCCAGCGCCCTTAAGCAAAGCTATTATCCCTGTTGGGGAAACAGCAAGTTAGCATTTCTGATGTACTTCTTTGAGTTGATAAGTATTGTATTTTACTTGGAGGCATTTTCTTTCTTGGTGTTTTATGCAATTACAAGTTGAGAAAAAAAACCATAAAATTACCACAAGAAGTAAAATATCACTCCTGTGGATCTGCCTTGAGGTAGTGGGGTGAACAATTTTCCTTCTGACATGGATGTCATGTAGCATTAGCGAAATGACCTAAAGTGACTTATTTTATTGTTTGATTAGAGTAATGTACGACTAGCTAGACATTCAAAACAAGTATTCACAATTACCATATCATCTTTGAAATATTCATGTTTGATGGTTATATATTAATGTTGACAGTGGCAAAAACTCTTCACTAATTTACTAGTCATGGATTGTCAGGTTTTTTTTTTCCCCTTTTGGATAATTTTTCCACCATTAAATTGAAATATAATTAAATGCAAAACATTTAATTAACATATCAAGGACTCTCATCTATTTTCCAACAGGAATAGCATTCCTACCCTTCTATAAGCAAATGGTTGTCTTTAAAGATTCTTATAATCTCTATACTATATAATAGTTATTTATTATATAGTGTGTAATATAGTGTGAATTCACATATTTAAATTTCCAGCTTTAGTATTCGCATTGCCATTTCTTTTACTTTAGGCATTTGTCCAATAAATAAAAGACACTGTATTTTGATGAGTTTGGTGTGGTGTCGAGATGTGAAAGTGATGTTTCAGCTATAAGAAAAGAACAAATAAATTTGCTCTCCATCTCAATTATAATAGGTTAGAACTTTATAAATCCAATACTATAAAAACTTGTAAAAAGCGATATAAACAAGGGAAATGATAAAGCTGTATAAGCCTCTATAGTTTTCAATAGTCTAACTGGATAATTTTTACCTAGTTGTAAAGAATTATCTGCCCCCTTTCTTGTTACAACAAATATTGCTTTTATAATAATAAAAAATAACAGTAGTATATACTAATTATAAAAAAATATAGAAATTATATAATCATAAGGGAGGTAAGGGAAATGATTATACATTACACAATTCTGAGAAAAACACTGCTATGAAATTGTTATAAATTTCCATATTTGAGAAAATTGTGGCGAGGTTTGTAAAATCTCACAGATTATGAAATGAAATTGAAGTAAGTGTAAATTAGTTATTAGAAGCAGGTAGTACTGAACTGACAGGACATATGGGTTAAACTTTTAAAAATTATAAATTTATTCATTTATCCAAAAATATATGTGGACGTCTTATGGTCCAAACACTGCCCACTGCTGAGGATATAACTATGAGCGAAGGAGGAAAACACCCCCGACTTTTTGGCATTTATATTCTAGTGGGGAAAGCAGAGAATAAACAATAGTTATAATACATTATAATTTACACAGTATGTGAGACAGTGATTAAGTGCTACAGAAGAACAAAATAATAACAGCAAAGCCAGAGAAGGAGTAAAAGCAAAGGTATGAACTACAGTGGGAAGACCTCATTGCAAGTCTGAAGCAGGCGGGTTAACCAAGCTGACACCCGGGCCTAGGGCCCTGGGGGCGCAAGGAGCTGCTGGAACAGTCCGCAGGCAGGATGGGGACAGCGAGCTTGAGGAGTAGAAAATTACAATAAAACAAAGACTGCTCAAATAAGGTATTGAGATGATCTGGGAAATAGCACATTTGTTTCTGTCAAAAGGGTGTGTGTGTGTGTGTGTGTGTGTGTGTGTGTGTGTGTGTGTGTTTGTGTGTGTCCCACACACAGAAGGGGAAAAGATCGAAGAAAACAAGAAGGGTGAAATTGGAGGCGAGGCACAGAAGAGACATTGCATCTTCCCTTAGTATAATTTCATGATTGATGAATCATATACATAAATTACCATATTAAATATTTTTAAACTAATTATTAAAGGGGTACAAATATAGAAAGCATTTTCAGTAGTTTAAAAGTGAATTAATTGTAAACCTTAAATTTTTTTATTAAAGTGTAGTTGGCATACCATATAATATTCGTTTCAGGTGTATAACAGTGATTTGACATTTATATGCCTTATGATGTGCTCACCATGATAAATCTAGTACCCATCTGTCACTGTGTAAAGTTATTATGCTATTATTGACTATATTCCTTGTGCTGTATACTACATCCCTGTGACTTATTTATTTTATAAGTGGAAGTTTGTACCTCTTCCTCCCCCTTCCCCTTTCCCACCCATCCCCCACTGAAATTGGAACACATTTTAAATGTGAAACAGAATCTTAAATATTAAAGCTACAGGTGTCCTCAGCCTTGATATGTTAACATAAAGAAATAGCAACAAGAAAAGCAATACACAAAATCCCTTTCTTATGAAATGAGGAGTTGATCTTCTTTTCTCCTTTTTATTACAACTTGAACAGAAGCATTTTCTGTGGGTTTCCTTTTTCTCTTTACCTCCGATGAGTTAAACTCTAGTGAATATTGCATAAATTGGTTGTGATTGCAGTAGAAATCCTTTTAGCTGGGTTTAAGTCTTGATTTATACTTTTAATTATATATTGCTTCCTGAAATAGTCTCATTAAATGGTGAGTCCATAAGCTTATCTTTATGAAGTATTTCAAACTGCAGCTAAGCCTTTTAACCCTCAAGGAAATAGATGAAAGAGTGGAGGATTTTGGCAAGCATGTTTGAAAGGTATTTATAATGCATATCTTGAGTCTTTAGGCTTCTGTATCAAGCAGCAATATAGTAAAAAGCTACTATTTTCTGGATCCCATGTTATTATTTTCTTTCTGTGGTGAAAGATTTCCATTTAGATTAGGAGTTAAAATATTCACAACTTTTAATCTGTTTTAATCAAAGTTGCTAATTCTATGGTATCAGTGTCCTACGGCTGCCATAAGGTAGTACACACTGTGTTGTCTAAAACAACAGGTGTTTCTTCTCTTAGTTCTAGAGGCTAGAAGTTCACAGTCCAGGCGTTGGCATGACCATCCTCCGTCCCTCCATGGACGGCTGCTGGTGGTCCTTGACCTTCCCTGGCTCGGAGCTGCATCTTTGCAGTGTCTGCTCTGTCATCACTGTGGCCCTCTGCTTTCCAGGCCTCTGTGACTCTGTTCTTTCCTCTTACAAGGATGTGTCTTTGGATTTAGGACCCGCTCTAATCCACTATGACCTCAGCTTACCCAACTACATCTGAAGGACCCTTTCACCACATGAGGTCACATTGTGAGGATCTGGGTAGACTTGACTTTGGAGGGGGCATTATTTCAACTACTCCACCAGGTTAAGACATTTACAAAGTATATTTACAACTGTATTTGGGGTGTATGTTTTTGAGAAGAGGGAGAGCCCCCACCATAGAAATTCCCTGGGCTCCTTCATATGCCCCAATAAAGAAGGACTCTGGGGGCGCCCAATGTGGGTTAATGTCAAGGGCCCTGAGGCAGCTCTCCTCTTCGCAGAGGGAGCAAGTCGGGCACAGGCCCACAGTGGAAGCTCCTCCGTCAGCTTGCAGCTGGTGAGTAGACTGGTTCCTGTAGAGCTTCTTAATTAATAGATGCTCTCTACGAAGTCTCCAGGAAACTCACTGTAGCTAAGAGAGTGATGCTTATTTTCAAACTAAAACAGCCTCATTTGGTAAATTGCAGTTCTGCTTTCCATGTGCACTCTCTCTGTGAGTCACTTGTACACCCGTGTGCTCACTTTCGGATGTAGTGGATTCCTTGAGTGACAGGCCTATTTTATTTCTTTATGTATTCACAAAATTCACAAGATTTTCATTCCTAGCGGGAGCTCCATATATCTCTCTCATGGATATGTGAGTGGATGGATGAATCCTGACAGTCTATTATACTCTCCTTTCCTTTTCTCCCACGAACACTTACACTATTCTTTTTTCTTTTCCTTTTGTCAAAATGGATGTAACTCGATATGGTTCAAAGTATTTATACTATAAAATGAGTTCGTGGGCTTATCCATCATACAATGTAATATATAAATGGGTACGTGATGGTATTTTTAATATTGGTGACTGCATTACCTAACTATGAGCAGTCATTAATTCTCTTTGAATGTATGTGGTTCTATGTACCCAGGTATCACTGAGGGCAGTGGAAATATAGTGCTTGTATGTGTGGGTTTTTAATCTCTTCCCTAGCCTATTGGGGTTCATCTAGACTCTTAGGTGAAATAGCCCATTTACAGGTAAAACAGCATAAACCTATATTCTCTTCCAGATATCTTTTACTAATGTTAGTCCATGCCATTATCCATTATGAATTAAACTTCTCTTAAATCAGCTGTATATACAACACATACACACATACTCGTATATATATGGTCGGTAGTTGGACTCTGATAGCTATTTGTAGGGAGAAAGGAGAAGGGGGCAGAGTCATGTCTGATTAAGCATCTCTGGGGTGACCTGAAATCCACAAAGCAATCATGCTACCAACTGCTATTAGCCAAAGGAGTCAGGCTCTTGACCATCAAATTCTCAGCATAAAACATGGAACGATTTTGCAGTCTATCAATTCTCACTCAAGTTGGGTAAAGTTAGAGAATGGTCTCAAACTGCTGGGGCAGTTGGTAAATACTCTGACTATTATCTAGAACTGTTTTTTCGTTCTTGTTGTTAAATAACCATCCACCACAATACATTTTTGCCTGCTAAGAACCCCAGAAATTCCCCATGGAACCTGGGCCATATGATTTTTTTATTTATCAGTATAACCAACTTTTTAAAAATAGTCATTTAAAAAAATTGAATAAAATTGTATGTCCATTTTGATTCATATGCAGGTGGGAAAAATTTCATGATAACCAACATAGTACCCTTTGCATTGCCTTGGTTTTTTTTAACATTGAATATGTATCAATCATTCATACACACACACACAGACACACACACACACACACACACACACACACACACACATGTAATGCTCTTAACTGTGAAAAAATTACCGATGTTTAGGATGGAAAGATTAGGTAAATAGTACATCTTTGAGAATGGAAGTTTAATAACATATATTCACATTTAGAAGTGTTTCACATTGTGCTTCGTACACAAAGTTGCCAAAGAAGTAGTTCTTTACTGAACAAAGAAATACAAGAACAACTGACTGCTGCCTTTATTCTAAAAATTATTTAAAACCAAGGGGGTGAGGCTGTCAAGTCACTGTTTGGAATTATATGGAGAGTTCATGATAATCTTGTCCTAAACACTCTGAGTTGGTAGCCCTTCTCAACCATGCTGTGTCCAAATAAAGAGAACAACATACTCGATTTGTGGCTTCCTATACATCTAACTTGTATACATTGCTTACAGAATCTACATGATTTATTAAATTTAAATCTACTGTTTCCCCGAAAATAAGACCAAACCCAAAAATAAGCCCTAGCATGATTTTTCAGGATGCTCGTAAGATAAGCTGTACCCTAAATATAAGCTCCAGTTAAGATCATCAGCCAGACATGACTGTTTGAATAAATGTAGATTTTTGTACATGAATAAATGAATAAATGTAAATTGTTGGAGCAAAAATTAATATACGATGCGGTCTTATTTTTGGGGAAACATGGTAAATAAGAATTTCCAAAACTAATTTAACACAAGTCTCATATAAAAATTTGTATGTGTATTTTTTTGTGTTCAGGGTTACCTGCTGAAAAATAAAATAAGGCCAATTCTAGTTTGGACACAAATAACCCATAAATATAATTGTAGTCTCAAGTCAATTGTGGTTTTTCCCCTTTTATATTCTTTATTTACATAAGTGTTTGCTTCAGGTCTTTATAGCCTGAAGTAATCTGTATAGATTTAGCATGATTAGATTGATATACAGAAAGATCGATAGCTAGAAAGTTTCTATATCCCCTGTATCTTTGTGATATCGTCATTAAAATGAATGACGATTTCACATTCAATTTATATTTCTTTGATTAAAATAAGACCTACTTAAGGAATATTGATTTACAAATTATCTATGTGTATATTTCAATTGCTCTGAGCTGTCTACTAGGGCTAAACTTCTATAACTTAATCCTTTCAGTACTTATGGGGAATCAAGTTGCTTCAAGCAAATACTATACGTACAATTTGAAAATAAATGGCCTGTTAATTTTTCTGATAGGTTATGTTGACATGAACATTTTTCTGGAGGGGGGCATTTCATTTTTTTAAATTAAAATTTATTTGGGTGACAATGGTTTGTAAAATCACATAGGTTTCAAGTGTACAGTTCTGTAATACATCATCTATATATCACATTGTGTGTTCACCACCCAGAGTCAGTTCCCCTTCCATCACCATATGTTTGACCCTGTTTATTCTATGTGTCAGTTATATTTTAAGAAGCTGAACTATCATTAAAAGATAATCTTTTATTTTATTTATGTTATTTTATTTTTTCCTAGGTATCCTTGTCCCAATTCTGATAATAATGAATAATGTATAGTTTCTTGACTAAATGCATTGATGAATACTACATTTATAAAATTATCATCTCATACTTTTATCCTGTTCCTTTCTAATTTTTCTCTTTTCATGATGTTTTGATGACTTTTGGTAAATGTGATTAGGGCATAAATACAGTTTACTAGAATTGAATTTTTCCTAATAACTTAAAAATAAGTAACGAAAAAGACTGGGATGGATCAGGCAACTTGAACAGAGCAATCAAGCCCTGGGCTTTGGAGTTAGGCTGCTGGCATTTGAAGCGTGCTTCTCCCTTTACCACCTGTTTGACCTGGAGCAAGTTACTTAATCTCCCTGGGTCAGTGTCCTCACCTCTCTAACGGGGTTAATAGCAACTAGATGGCACACTTATTTTGAAGATTAAATGAGTTATAATAGGTAATTTAATAGAACAGGGACTGTAAGATAGGTTCAAAGTTTTAAAACAATTTCACATGAAACCAGTAATTAAATATGTATTCAATACATATAGCAGTGTGATATCATATGTTATCCTTCCTTTATTAGCTTCAAGTTTCTTTCTCACATTAATATTACAGTAAGAAAACAAAAAAAAAAGACTCTGAACGATGGAAGAAAATTTTAGTAACTAAAATGGTAGAAGAAACAAACATTTAGTAATCTTTCTCCAGCCAGGTGTTAGTATGTTGCATTTCTAAAAAATGAGTGAAATCTGGTAACCAACATGGACAGGATAACTCATTAAGAGAGAGTGAAGTATTTTATAAATTATAGCTTTCTCTTAACAAGATGAATTAGGATAGACAAATGTATTTTCAATCTGTTGAGAAGAATGAATGGCATGGAGGTAGAAAAAAATGAAATCAAACACACAGAGTTTAATCAATGCTTATTGTACTAGAGGAATAATATTCATATATTGCTTTCTTTGTCTTCTGTAGGTTATCAGTAAGTATGAAATTAAATAAGTAGGTTTGAAGTAGATAATGAAGAGCCCTAAAAGACTTCTTTGGAATTTTAACTAGGTTTTTTTTTTTGGCATTTTTTTTTTAAGTGGAAGTTTTTCAAGAAATGAAATGGGCACTGTGTCAGTATACTCATCATATTTAGGTTGGTGATGGGACCACTGCAAAAGTAAAGGCTGCTTAAAGGCACACACATTAAAAAATAAGAACAGAACCATGAAATGAAAAAGCAGCCAGTGATTAATTTAACAAAATGTGTTTTAAAAACATAAGTATCCAATACTGGTAACAGAAGAAACAGTTTATTCAAATTTCCCTAGCAATAGTATAAATTAATATGATCTAGAAAGGAACCTCATAGAGAACAGAGTCATAAACTCAGTAATTTATTTTTTCCTACTAATTCCACTTTGGGTAATGTCTGTGTATTTCAGACAAGGATTCACACACATATTCCTATGCGTAAGGTTAAATATGTATATGTATTATAGGTTATATGTCTATATATATATATACACACACATATATAGAGAAATAATATAACATGTTCCATACTGTGTATCAATTTACCAAGTTATGCAATATATAAATCCATCTATTGCTACATAATTATGCAAACACATAGTAATTGATAATTGATTAATACTTTAGTATTTATCACTGCAAAAAATAGTGTAGTATACACAGTAATATAGTAATATTCACCATGGATATGCAGATTTGAAGAAGACATGTGTGCTGATTATATATGTTGGTAAAAAAATATGTTGGTTAAAATATAGTGAAAGACAGAATGTACTCAATGATCAGAGCCATTAAAAATGATGAAGAAATATATTTTATATTGTGTCATTTTTACTGTAAATAATAGGAAAATGTCTGCTCAATATTACATGTAATAATATATGAGTATTCTGAATACCAGATAGGTGAGCTTGTAGAAAATTTAAATCATATTTTGTTACTACCTTATTTCTTTTTATGTCCCAGAACTTTGGGCAATGCTTTCTCATAGTGGATACTTAATAACTTCTAGAAAAATTAATAAGTGGCTAGCTGAATGAGCAAAGATGAGTGTTGGAAGGATGGTGAAAGGGTACAGATATGGGATATATTATATAGGTAGTGCTTGTATCTGATATGTGTGATCATGAGGGGACGAGTGATGACTCCTGTGGTATTTACCATGGTGGGAAAGTTGAAAGGATGAAGTTGAGAACATGTTCTTTTTTTGTTTGTTTGTTTTGTTACATAACTTAGAAGTAATGGGACCTTATGTGAAATTTCTAGTGGGTACATGATGATTCTTGACTAAAGCCCAGGAAGTGGAGATCCACAGATTTGAGAGTTACGTACATAATCAATGAACAAGAAAGAAGTGACACTTGGTGGTAAATGTATAGAGAAAGTGGAGAGAGCTTGATATATAGGAGAGATGGACCGGAGATAGGTTTAAAATTTAGATTTAATTTGACATGAATGAGCCATGATTCCGAGGCTAGAAACAAGATCAGACTTGAGAGGGTATTTCAAGGTCAGAGCTTGCGGTCATGAATATCAAATGCTACAAGGAGTCGAGGACACCAGGAGCAGATGGTATCAGCTCACTACTTTCCTTCATCATAAGAGTTTATTGAATAGACATAACAAAGTAGAGGTGTTTGTTGCCTAGTATTTTAAACAGATAATTGGCAATGAAAGGGAAATGAATGAGGGCCAACAGTTTGATAACTTCTTTTTAATCTTGTATACTGACTCAAAGGGAGGGACCCAAATCTTCAAAGGGGAGTCCCTGGGCTTCCAAAGGAACCACCAGGGATGACTGATAAAGGAAGGCCTCGAGGAAGTGGGTGGAAAAGTTTTATTTTAGCCCAAACAGATTTCCCCAGTATGTGAAATGAATTCAATGGAAGCAAAAGATAAATTGCCTTCCTTGTCTACAAGAGCTTAAAAAAAAATCAAGCTTTTGTGCCACACCTTTGGTTTATTGGACAGAGATATGTGTCCCATTGTTCAAAATCTAAAACCATGTATTTAGAACATTTCAAGGAAAAAGAAAAAAACAATTATGCTGTATTGAAAGTGAGCGATCTGTGAAGCTGGTCCAGAAACAAAAAGGAAAAAATAAGATAAAGTAACAGAAAATATGAAGGTCTGAAAAATAAAAATGTTCAGGAAGATAGCGGGTAATGGCTGATTAATTTATTCATATATCTTAGTTGCCTATTTAAAATCCTAAAATTTATGTTGGCTCAAAGTAGTTTAATTTTAAAGAAAATTGTACTTTATTTTATCACTAGAAACAATTCAGTTTTACTTCTAACTTCTAAGAGCCTCGTGATGTATTAGAATTGAGTATATCCGTTTGCCTCTCTCTCTCTCTCTTTCTTTCTCCCTCCTTCACCCTCTCCCTCCTCCTTTCTCCCGACCCTCCTCCCATTGCTCGCTCTTTTTGGCTTTAAGGTCAATGAATAACTAACTGTAAGGGCATCACTTATATTCTTTAGCACTTTATCCTCTTCTTTTTGAAAAAAACGGTACATGGTACTATTTGGTAATTCAGATAATGTAGACTGTTACTGATTAAGACCCATGCTCCAAAACACCACAAAGTGAATAGATGCAGGATTTTGGTCCACTTGCTGCCTTTAAAGAAGTAAAGGGAAAGGCAGTTCCATGTTTAACTTTTTAGGAATATTTCATAATATTCTCATAGTGGTTGGAACAACTCACATTCCCACCTAGAGTGCACAGAGGTTCCCTTTCGTCCACACCCACGCCAGTATTTGTTATCTCTTGTCTTGTTGATAACAGCCATTCTAATAGGTTTGAAGTGATCTCTCATTGTGAGTTTGGTTTACATTTCCCTAATAATTAGTGATATTGAGCACTTTTTCATGTACCTGTTGCCCTTTTGTATGTCTTCTTTGGAAAAATTCAGTTCCTCTGCCCATTTTTTAATCAGATTGCTTGCTTTCCTGCTACTGAGTTATATAAATTCTTTATATATTTTGGATTTTTAACCCCTTATCAAATATGGGGTTTGTAAATATTTTTCTTCCATTCTGTAGGTTGTTTTTTCATTTTGTTGGTTAGTTCTTTTGCTGTGAATAAGCTTGTTAGTTTGATAGAGTGCCACTTATTTATTTTTGTTTATGTCATTTGTGCCTTTGGTGTCATATCCAGGAAATTGCTGTCAGACTAATGTCAAAACTTTTTCCCTTTGTCTTCTTCTAGGAGTTTTACAGTTTAAGGTCCTATGTTTAAGTGTTTCATCCATTTCAAGTTCATTTTTGTGAGTGCTGGAAGATAGGGTTCCAATTTCATTCTTCTGCATGTTACAACCACATGCGTTTGATAGAAAATCCTTCTCCTAGTCACGCCTCAAATGAGCTCCCAGCCCCAGCCAACCTCTTGTCTGGATTCTTGTGAGAGACCTAAGGCAAGTAATTCAGCTCAGCTATCCTCAGGTTTCTTACCCTCACACACCCTGAGATAATAAATACGTGTTATTGTATAAGGCTAAGCTTGTGGTAATTTGTTATGCAGCAAAAAATACAGATTTTGGTACCTGGAAGTAAGGAGCTACTCTAACAAATACCTAAAAATATCGGAGTTGCTTTAGAATGGGGCAGTGGGCAGAGACTGGGAAAGTTTTGAAAAGCGTGAGAAAGACTAGATTTCCTTGAACAGCCAATTATAAATCAGGACTTTGAGGGCAATGCCAGTGATGGCTCAAAAGGAAGCGAGGAAGATTTTATTAGAAAATGGAGTCAGGGAAAGCCCTGCCCCGTGCTACCTGAGAGCTTGGTGAAATTCTCTTCGGCGGTTATGTAGAAAGTAGAACACACAAGTATGACCTTGGTTATTAACCTGGGGCAATTGTGAAGCAAAGTGTTGTAGATGCCACCTGGTTTCTTCTTGCTGTTTATAGTAAAATGTGAGAGGACAAAGATCATTTGAGGGAAGGGCTATTAAAAAGAACTTGATAATGTAGAAAATTCTGAGTTTTCCAGAGAAAAATAATGCTAAAGTTAAAAAAAATATGTTTCTAAGAACAGTCAGGAACACATAATCTTTAAATAAAACTTGGTAGGGAATAAAACTGAGGGTATGACTGTACAAATTTTTCCTTAAACCTCAAAAGATCAATTGAGGATTTAGTCACAAAACTGGCCCTTTAAAGAAATGGACGTTTTGTCTCAAAACATTTCAATGTAACAACAGAGACTCTAGGAAGCTTACTGACTTTCCCTCCATCCTCTCAGCATCTAGTCCTAGACAGAGGAATCTAGAAGTGATTTGTGGGTATAGCTTTCATCTAATAGAGTGAACTCCTGTGAAATCCACAAAAGATCCACACAGTTTTTGAGACAATTATTTTAGCAAAACACTGCCAGCTCAGACTGAAAGGAATAGGGAGAGAAAAAATGAAAAGAGACTTTCAGGCTTCTGAAATTCTACAGGCAGAAAGCAGGATGATAAAATCACTTGGCCACTAATACACTACTTTCGTGGAAGAAGAAGGATGACTGGGAAGCTGGAATGAAGAACACAGAGGGAGGAGGAAGTGCCCTGGGGAACTACTCCCAGGTTTGGAAATCTAAGCAGGAAACATCGAACAGTTCCTGGGCACCATTTTCAAATCACTACATACCAGTGAGTCCTGTGTTCCTTCATTGTTACCCTTTCTGAACAGAAATGTCTATACATGTCATTTTGACTGTTCCACCTTGTATGTGGGTGTGTGCAGAAAAGGCAACTTGTCTCTTTCATTTTATAGATTGACAGGCTGAGAACTTCACCCCGAAGCCTCATCCTCACTTGGGTCTGATTTAGGTGATGAGTACCTGAATTTAGAACAGATAGTTTAGTGGGATAGGACTCTTAGGGATAGTGGGAGGAGGTGAATGCATTTTTTCCTGCAGAAAGGACACAGATCACAAGGACCAGAGGATGGTCTGTGACAGTCAGACTCCACCATGGCCCAGATCATCCCTACCTCTTTGGGTTCACATCCCTCTTCCCCATCTATTGGTTTTACCTAGTTGTTTTTCTCATAGTTACTAAAATACATTCCTGCAGGTTAGGCACCTTAAAGGCTTTAAGTTAGAGACAGTGGTTCTCTGAATGTTATGAAGGGTTATGTTCCAGTGGAGCTAATGTTACCTGATCTCCCAAATGTCCTCATTGTGTGTCATTATACAGCCACATCATCATGATATCAAACACAGGTTAGAGATCTGAGTTTTCACCAACATGACCTGCAAGCAGGATGGACTTTTCATCACTGCCAACATTCAGTTTCTGCCTTATGACCGTATCTTCACTTTGGCTTCTGCCTGAGTTGCCCCTGACTAATTTTCTCTCCGTTCCAGTTGACTGAACTGTACTTATTGTCGACTACTTTGCCTAAAACAACTATCTGTTTTTTTCTTCAGATTTTCACAATTACTTCTTGTTTACTATACAAGTAATGATGTATGAGCATGGTATTTTTACATCAAAAGCTACAGTGAATCAGACTAAGAGGGTTGCTTGTCTCTTAGCCCACTATGACTGTCTCCTTTTGGGTTTTTTTTCAAATTATGATATGACAAATCTGAAAGATGCTGACGTGTGTTACTTACTATGATGGTGCTCAGAAGGGCTTTGAATATTTACATTTGCCTTTCAAAGTAACAGAAAGCACTATGCAGTATAAATGAAGAAAATCAACTCTTTCCAAAATAATGTATGGAAAGGATCAAGTGGTTAATTGCTATTGCCAACCTACATGTCAACATTAATGATAAACAACATAATAATCTCAATCAGAAATATTGAAAATGTTCAAAGTAGCTACAGTATTAAATTGTTTCAAATGAATATCCAACTTTTAATTTTCCCTCAGAAAATGATCTGTTGATAATTTGAGAGAATTGAGTTGAGAGAATTACACACTTGTTGATTAAAATTATAACTAGTGAGATACAGAAATGAATGCCAATAAGTTGGGTTATTAAAGCAACAAAAAAATCTTAAAAAAATCTAACTATTAATTACTTCATTAAAAATGTGTGTGTGTGTGAGAGAGAGAGTGTGTGTGTGTGTGTGTGTGTGTGAGAGAGAGAGAGTGAGAGTGAGAGAGAGAGAGAGAGAGAGAGAGAGAGAGAGAGAGAACTCCAGACAGCATATTGCATATATTTTCTTCATCTACCTTTTACATATTGACATACATGGTGGCCAGGACTTAATATACCATAAATCATAAGTATTTTAGAAACACTTATACTTGAATACTACAACACATATTTTCTAGGATGCCCTCCCTATGTTGGTAGAATGTCTAATAGAGAAGTATGCTCCAAATATACACATTATGATCACTACCAAATTTTGATGCAGAAACTTTGAGCAGAGAGAAATACTCCGTGTATTTAACAAGCATTCAAATATTTCTACATCACCTTTGTAACACTCTGTGGACCATTGTGTGGGGACCTCTACTTCCAAACTTTCCAATTAAACAGCCCTGATACCAGCTGTATTACCTGTTTGGAATGATTTGGAAATAAGGTTGCATTTCTTGGAGAACCTTCATGTACTTGTAAATCAGCCCATATGGGTTTCCTGGAAATTCACTTTCATTGATTAGGCAACTGAAATATCAAATCCTAAACAAAGAAAATTATGCTAAGTTGTATAAACAACACCACCACCACCTAAAACACTAATAATGATAGCTGAATGTGATCAATCCCCATGAACTTGCAAGATACCCTGAGAAGCCACAATTATTTTAAAAAATATCAAAATTGGAATATTGGTACATTCTAATTTCCAAACTTAACTACAAATCTACAGTAATCCAAATAGTGGCACTAGTTTAAGGACCGAGATATAAACCAATGGAATAGATTTGAAAGTCAAGAAAACAACCACACATGAATGGTCAATTGTTTTTTCACCAGATTAGCAAGACCATTTAATTGGGAAACAATGGTTCCATCAGTAAATGGTGCTGGGACCACTGGACATCCACATGCACAAGAATGAAATTAAGCCATGTTTCACCAAATATAACAATAAACTCAAGGAAGATCAAAGACCTAAATATAAGAATTAAAACTATGTAAATTAGAAGAAAACAGAGGGCTAAAATGACTTCGAAATTAGCAGTTGTTTCTTAGATATGATGTCAAAGGTACAAGTAACAGAAGTAAGAATAGATAAATTGGGCTTCATCAAAATTAACTTTTGTGCATCAAGGGACACTACCTAGCAAGTGAAAAGTATGAATGGTTTTGAAAATATGATGTGATATTAATTACAGAGAGCAGGTTTATAAAAATATATGTTGATTAAAAGAGCTTTCAGTTTTATATCCCATATATCGGTGAAATCACATGGTTCTTGACTTTTTCTGTGTGACTTATTTCACTTAGCATAGTAATCCCAAGATCCATCCATTTTGTCACAAATGGCACTATTTTATCTTTTCTTTCGGTACAGTAATAAAATTGAAAGCAATAAAGGAACAAGACAAAGAAAGAAACAAACAAAAACTCATAGACATAGACAACAGTTTAGTGGTTACCAGAGAGTAAGGGGGGAATGGGTTGTAGATGAGGGTAAATGGGGGTCAAATATATGGTGATGGAAGGAGAACTGACTTTGGGTGGTGAACATACAATGTGATACATAGATGATGCATAGATGTGTACAGAATTGTACACTTGAAACCGATGTAATTTTACCAACCATTGTCACCCCAATAAATATTAATTAAAAAAAAGACAGTGCTTGTTTTATACATTTTAAAACAAACAATGTAGCACTTAAACTTATTTATGGATAGATATAGGTATATTATTAAACAACAATATCAAAACCAAAAATTTAAAGAAAACTATCTAATTTCACAATGTCTTTCATTTCATTCACAATTTAAAAAAATGCCTACTATACAGCGACAATTCTAATTATATGCCATTTGTAGTTTTACTGTTTTAAATTGGAAAGCAACAATAGAAGTAAAATTGTGAATGGAAATGTTTAAATTATAACAAGTTTACTAGTATCCTTAACTTTTTAAAACAATTTTAACTAAAGGGGCTTCTTTAAGAAAAAGAGAAAAAATGATAAAAGGTTGAATAATTAAATGGCAATAAACAATTACTTTAAATGTAAATGGATTAAACGCTCTAATCGAAAGACTTAGGGTGGCTGAATGGATAAGAAAACAAGAGCCTTACCTAGGCTACCTATAAGAGACTCATTTCAGATTGAAAGACATACAGAGACTGAAAGTAAAGGGATGGAAAAAGATATTTCATGAAAACAGAAATGAAAAAAGCAGCTGGGGTAGCAATTCTTATACCAGACAAAATAGGATTTAAAACAAAGGTTATAACAAGAATCAAAGAAGGACCCAGTAATTCCACTTCTGGGTATTTATCTAAAGAAACCCAAAACATTGCTTCAAAGGGATATGTGCATCCATATGTTTATTGCAGCATTGTTTACAATGGCCAAGATGTGGAGGCAGCCTGTGTGTCTATCAGTGGATGAATGGATAAAGAAGAGGTGGTACATATATGCAATGGAAAACTACTTAGCCATAAAAAAGAATGAAATCTTGCCATCTGCAACAACATGGATGGATCTAGAAGGTATTATGCTGAATGGAACAAGTCAGAGAAATACAAATGCCATATGATCTCACATATATGTAGAATTTAAAGAACAAAACAAATTAACAAACAAAACAAACTCATAGATACAGAGATCATTTTAAGAGTTGTCAGATGGAATGGGGGTTGGGAGTTGGTAAAAAGGGGGAAGGGATTAAGAAGTACAGATTGGTTTTTCCACAATAGTCAAGGGGATGTAGGGTCCAGCATAAGGAATATAATCAATAATATTGTAATAACTATGCATGGTGTCAGGTGGGTACTAGATTTATTGGGGTGATCACTTCATAAATTATATAAATGTCTAATTACTATGTTGTATACCTGAAACTAATATAAGACTGTATGTTAATTGTAACTGAAAAATTAAAAAATGTATTAAAAATATTTGATGGGTGGTGGTAGGGAGGTATTCTTTGCTTTAGTTGAAACATGGGGAGAATGAACACTGAGTTGACACCTCCCTAAGTATGAAGTCAATACTCCTGATACTAAAAAAAAAAAAAAAAAGTCCCAAGACCAGAATATAACCTAAGCTAATGGGAGAAAATACTAAAATAGTAAGCTAAAAGAGGTGAAGTTAATTTTGTTTGGGGAGAGAGAAATTATTAGGAGAGAAGGGGTGGGCAGAAGACTAATATTCTTTAAATGAACATTTCTAAAAGTATTTAATTCTTTAAAGCACGTGTATATATACTGTTGTTAATTTTTTTAATTGAACAATCAGATAAGAGGGAAATGTATTCTCAATACAGGCAGCTCTCAGTGCTTCCAAAGAAGGATATGATAATTTTTTTCAATTAGAAACGTTTAAAAATTACAAATTCTAGTTCATAAATAATTTAAAACTTTATAAAGCATAGAAATATAGAATTATTAGTAAACCTTTGATAGTTAATGTTATATCTATTTAATCTTAGATTACTGCAGTGATAATTAATGTCAAAGAAAATATCATTTTTCCATTTATAAATATCAGATAGATTCCAATTCAAATTTGTGCTCTAGTCATCTCTTTGAAGCTAAGTTTCCTTTGCATATGTACAGTTCTCAGGGGTAAACAAAAACTTCTTTAAAATATTTACATTTAAAAAAAGTCACACTGTATAATAACAATTCAGATGACATATCATAGCCCAGAAATATGCATTATATTAAATAATACTGTCATAAAATACAGAGTGAAGCTTGTATATGGTCATTACCGAGGTATAGCATTGCTATAATAAATCTTATATCTTAAAAAAGTTTACTAGGAAAGCTTATGCAATGTGCATCTTCCCTCAGAATTCTAGTTAATATTAAACTGCCACCATTCAGGTTCCTTTGTGGTGGATACGATTTCTCAAGGGCAATAGGACAGCTAGGCCGCTCATCGAATAATATTAAATTTAATTGAATTAATTGCAAAGATTATGTTAAATGCTAAATACAGAGAGATGAATGAATAAACCAGGGATTTTAACCTAGAATGTGTGGTGGGAAAGAGATTCTGATGGAAATGCTTTTCAAAATTGCATTATTCCTAATATCTTCAATTCACTTTGAAATTCTCTGATAAAATTCTTTGATGATTATGTTTGCTGGTTAAAGGTGTTGAGAAGTTTCACTTTGTTTATGTCAATTAGAAGACCACTAAAAAGTAATATCTTAGATCATGGAAGGAAAAAATATGCTCTCTAATATATAATATCCCAACTGACCCTAACGCCTCACTCTCATATCCCTTCAGTCTTCCTAAAAGACATGTGTTCTCATGTAATTTCCCTCCTTCAAACCCTTCAATAATTCCTCATTATTTCCACTTAGAAGTCCATATGCATTGGGTGGCACTGCAGTTTTTCCACCACCTAACAACTTTGAATATTTGAACTTTGTGTCTCAATTGTAGTGAAAAACTGTGTGGTGAGCCCAATTTATCTGATTTTCCTCATTTTTATATCTTAGCTTACCCAGATGCCTCTATGTGGAAGGGCAGTTGTGCCCTTTTATTGCCCCTTTATTGTCACGTATTCCTCATCATTTACACTCATTTCTTAGGCCATCATTCCTCTGACTCTTTTGATACTTCCTCCAATTCTTGGCAATGACTGACCACTCCCTCCCCTGAGCTGCTCTTTTACCCTTTACAGAAATTTATATCAACTACAAAGCTGTGCTGCGTTGTGTAGCATCTGACCCCCCTACTACAAGCTCAGCAGAGTGTAGAGTCTACATGACTCTTTCTGTACCCCTTGAGCCTATAAAGAAGAGCTACAAAATAAAGGCTTCATGAATAGCGAACAACCAAAATAATAGTAGAATAAAGAAACCTGTCCCTATTTTACAAGAATGTTATTTAATGAACTGATATATCTTCGAGAAAGAATTGCTAACAATAATTAAGCAAGTTGCATTGTCATGGAGGGGGCTGACAGGTTAAAAGCTGAGACCTGCAAAGTCACACCAAAAATATGTGGTATATTTTGAGTTAATAAGACTTTTCTCTTATGTCTTGGTTGTAATAGCCCAATAAGTAGCATTAATATATTATTTCAGAGTCTGAAAATAGATTTAAAATTCCATTAATATTTCCATGCTCATTAAATGAACATATTTGCTATTTATTGAGGAAGGCCAAAACATCAAACTAGTTGAATATATGTTACATATGTAAGTGAAGACGAGAAAATATGGTGGGTCAATTATTTCCATATTCTAGGTCATATAAATATGCTACCCTTCAGGAAATATATTTTACTTATCCAGTTTAATTTTCTGAGTGCAAAAAGCAATGATAGCTTTAAAATGTTTAAAATAGCAGAAATCAACATGGACATTACTGTATATTTTCTTATGGTCTGATTATATATGAGTACAAAATTGTAGAACAATATCTATTATATTTGTTACTGAAAACCATTCTTTTATTATGGATATCACTGAAAACAAAAACAATGATGTGGCTAAACGAATGTAAGCACCTCTGTAAATATTAATACTTTTGGAATAATTTGGATTTTCAAGAAATGATGCCAATATGGTAGTTTTCTTTCTTAGATTCCATACTCTTAGATTCTGAGTTGCGTGATTGAAACAATTATAGAAGAACCTAACAACATCTTCTTTTAAATACGAAGAGCTATGACACAAGGACATGACTTCTGAGAAGTTGGCTCTTGGATAGTGTTAGCATACCTGAAGACAGAAACTTTCCACTGCCACCAGGAGAAACGGGAACAAACATCTGCTTTATTTTTTACCATTAATCGCCATGTCAAGTCCTCTTTCTCATGATGTGATAATCAGACTGCCCCTGACCATCCGCCATCACTAGTAATTCTGGCAATTGACAAGCTGTTTCATTTCCATGTATATCGAAAAGTTCCTTTCTTCAATTTTTCCAGTTCTCTCCTGTCATCTTACAGAGGCCTCTGCCATTTACACCACCAGTTTTGTGCTCAATGAGGCAACAGTTCCTGAGGCAATTCTCACTGAGGCAACAGATTATCCAGAGCAGTGGCCTCTGAGTCGGAAGCTGTGAGATGGATTTAGCATCATTAATCACTGTGGGACTTGAGGGCAGTCACCTACCTCTCCTCAAATACTTTTAAATCACCCACATAAACAAAGCCAAACAAACAGCAAAATAAACCCAAAATAGTAAAATAGAGGAGTAAGATTGTAAGCTCTTTTTTATAAAGTCCGCATCTTATTCCTTTTTCCTATCTCATTCTGGGTCAGAGCAGTCACGTGATTAACTGCTGACCTGAATGGTCTATTCTTATTTCGACTACATGATTAAATAACTGTAAAACTATAATCACTGGAACATCAGATAATATATTTTACCATGGTAGGCATATTTGGGGGTCTCAAGTAGAAAATATTTAAATTATGGATTTTAAAATTCTGGAAGTACCTCCTTATTCTCGAAAATATATAATGCCTGTCACTCGAGCCATTTTGATTCCCAAATTGTATTTAATCCTGGCGCCTTCATGCATTGCTTTGTCTATTTGTTATATGTAGCTTTGAGTCAAACTATCTTAAAACTTACTAGCTTAAACTACGACCATTTCACTATATCTCATGGTTTCATGAGGGCTTGGCTGTAGGATTCTTCAGCTCTATATGGTATTTAGCCGGCAGCTAGATTGTGCTGGAAAGTCAAAGATGGTTCTATTTACATGCCGGGCATCTTGGTGTAGATGGCTCGAAGTCTGGTTCTCTAGATCACTGTCCATGGATGGAGCCTGTTTTCTCTAGATAGTCCCTTCAGTAGAGCAGTTGTGTATCGTAAATGAGGGCTCGGCTCCCAAGACAGAGCAGCTGGCTCTGCTGTCTTTGTCAAAGCTGTCACAGGGTCAAAGCCAGAGGAGGTAGCCAACTTCTCAATGGGGGCTGATGTGCAAGGGCCCGGCCATTTTGGGCCACATACGTCTTTCTTAACTTTCTTGACGACAGTGGCAATATGATGTTAACTTCCTACTAGTACCTGGTTTTTCAGAAGTATTTAACTTGAAATTTTGCATTTAAAATTTTGAATGCTAGGAAATTCAGTCCTAATTTCCTTGATTTTCACGTGAATTTATTTTGGCTGTAACTCTTACAATAATATCCATCACAGTTAATTTAGTTCAACTGCTTGGCAACCCATATGTTTCTTTCTTTCCTTATGCTCCATAAATAGCCCTCTAGCATTTAGCATCTGTCAAAGTGGGTGGCATACCTTTAGAATAGACAGGGATATTGTGAGGGATGCCCAAGTTGCTGTTCTCCATGCTGGAATCTGAAAACAAGCTTCCATGTTGTATGTGTGCATGTGTGTGCGCATGCATGTGTGTGTGTGTGTGTGTGAAATATGTGTCAACAAAAGGATATGTGTTCTTTGTTTTATTTTTCCTATCTGTAATCAATCATATGCTTTGAACTCCTAATCTCTTGAATTACCATTCAACCCTGAATGCTAATATGATATCATATCCATTAGCAAAACTTAAGTAATGACATTTGTTTAATCTGTGAGTCCAGATGAAATATTTTACTATTCCCTACTTTTTAATGGCAAATTTGTCTGAATTCTAAATACCTCTACACACTATTCATACTCATAACTGAAGGCAATGCAACTGAATACCTTGCAGTGTCAAAGGCTCTCCAGTCGCATAATACTACATCCATAATATACAAATTACTTGCTTAAAATGGAAAATAAGGTGGATTTTATTTAGTGTACACTATGTACCAAGGCTTAGTGCTAAGATTTTGATATTTAACAGTTGCTAAATGTCCGTATATTAAAATTGCTCTGTTACCATTTTCTAGTTAAATAAACAAAGCCAGAATGAGATTAATCTGATTGACATCTATGTCTGTGTGTCCTCATGATCATTTACATGCTGTTGGGGGAACAACCATATAACACTTTATGTTGTTCTGTTGCAATACATATCCACCCTCCAAGTCAATCAAATAATGGTGGACGAATATGTATGTGAGGGACTTGGGTTTGCATTACTCTAGCTGGCCATGTGCTTACTTAAAAATTACAGATTCCCTTATGATGGAATAAGGAGGGAATGGATATTAGTACACAATGAGCTGTCTATAACACAGAAATGGTGAGAGTAGACAAATAACTTTGACAAATATATACATAGGCAAAACTGAAGAGCCATGCAGGAAGAGGCCAACTGAATTCAGTCCCATATGCCCACAATAAACGAGGAATTCTTGAATTGGTATAAATATGTTTATCCAGTCACGCAAGTTTGAGAACCTCTGGGGAAACTGAACCTGTTGTTTCTCTAGCTGACCTAGGTCAGTGTACTTAATAAAAGATGCACTTTAAATACATATTCTATTAACTGGTCAGTACTGTTACACGCAGGAAGCATGCACTGAGATAAGGCACTGGCTCTAATCTTTGTGTCTTATTTGAAATTTCTATGGAATTTATGAGTCTAGGATTGGATTGTGGCTCCGTGGACTCTCAATGTCCTTGCAGTGACATGGAAATTGGGGACTCCCCCGCCCCCCTGAAAAGAGGAATTATAAGAGACATTAAATGCACACTGAGCTGGTTTCTGCAGATACATTGGAGACATTGATCAACACACGTCCTCAGTTAAGGAGGAAGTAAGGTCAGGAACAATACTCAAGGAGAGATACCATCAGAATGCAATGCACACTCAAAATGAACGGCCCTGGTTAGAACTTTTATTAGGTCATATGCTCGATTTATTCTATTAGGTCAGGATATGCTTGATTTGTGGCTAAGTTCAGGAACTGGGGCTTGATTTCTGGACCCTAAGTTTATACGGAGGTAAGTGTCCCTAAGGGTAGTGCGGGGGACTTGCCAGGAAGGGAAAAGGAAGGTGCACAGCCTGTCACATTGGGATTAAATCATTACTCTGCAGGGTTTGGCCAAGAACTCGGGGAGAATGGGAGGAAGACCAGAAAGACAGGAATGCTTATTGACTTCTAGCAGATGACACTCAGCATGTTTTTCTTCTTAGCAGTGAAAGGAAAGGGATGGTGGTTAACTTAGCTAGAATAGGAGCTGCAGGACTGAGAAAAAAGCATACAAGAAAGAAGCTCCTCAGCTCTAACTCCCAGAAAGCATGATTCCAGGAGCAGAGGAGCTGCAAATGATTGGCAAAAGTGTCCACCTCGTCACCTCACACAGCTTCTGCCATATGTGCCGCTGTTCTGACTGCCTCTTACTCATCCTGTTGGTGAGGGTGAGGTTCCTCACCCTAATCAGAACTAGATGTCCTAACATGTGGCATTCCACACTGGACAGATAGATGAAAATGGTAGCAGCTGAGTCGTCACATCCACCCACAGCCCAGGGTAGGAGGAGAGCATGCCACGGAGGTCCCCATGGTGTTGCACTCAGGGGAACATGGACAAGAAGGGTTTGTGGGAGGCAGCTTTGTATTAACACGAGGAGGAGGTGTCCTGGTTCCAACAAAAGGACGTGGTTTTCTTGTTGAAATAATTTTGACACTTTTTTGTCTTCCAAGTTTCCTGAAGTGACATTTTCCTAACTGGTTTGCTGTGAATTAACATAAGTTACAAGTTACACTCTCCTATATGATGAGTTTTCTTAGACACATGCCACCTGTTTCCAATGCCAATGCTGCATAGAAGTTTTCAGAAGAAAGAAACACATACTCCACTTCTAAGAACTTTTCATTATGCAACCATGCCTACTGTCAAGCAAACCACTTCAAAGCTCAGTATCTACAAACAGCTTGTATTTAATCTGTAGTCATGGCTGCAGAGCTTTGGCTAGGCTAGATCCCCGGCTCTGGGCTCCTGGCTCTAGGCTCTGAGTTCAAGTCTGCTCCTCATATCCTCTATCCCTATTGGCTGGGGATTACATTCTTCCAGCAGAGAATGGCATAAGCACAACCAGGCAAGTAAAAACCCATGATGTTTCATTATGCCAAGTGAAATAAGTCAAGTTATGAAGAAAAGGTTGAGAACCATATGACTTCATTCATATGTGGACTATAAAACTGAAGGCAGCAAAGGCACAAGACAAACAAAGAAATAAAAACTGATAGACACAGATAACAGTTTAGTGGTTACCAGAGTGTAAGGGGGGAGGGGGTTGTAGAAGAGGGTAAAGGGGGTCAAATACATGGTGATGGAAGAACTGACTCTGGGTGGTGAACATACAATGTGATATACAGATGATGCATTATAGAATTGTACACTTGAAACCTATGTAGTTTTGTTGACCATTGTCACCCCAGTAAATTTTAATAATAATAAAAAAAGATCATGAAAAAAAAAAGAAAAAGAAAAAAGAAGCCCATTATGTCTCTTGAGGGCTTGGCTGGGAACTGTCACAATGTCACTTCTTTCCACAGTCTACTGACCGAAGAGGCCACACTGACAATGTCTTCATTGCTGGACCAGAACTACACAACCCACCTAGAGTGGGAAGAACTGGAAAGTCATGGAAAGGGTGTGCATATTTAATGCCAGTGCTGGGAGGACAGACAGCATGACAACACGTGATTTAATATGCCACCATAATTCTGAGCATTAATTTGAAAATTTTGAATTGTTACAGGAGAGCTGGGTTACTGCAACACAGAGTAATATGTGCAAGCCTGAGGGCATGGAGGAAATTGGATTTTAGTCCTAAAAAGAATGGTAAGAAAAACAAAGGTTGACAGTCTCATAAACTATATATGTGTATGGGGAAAAAGAGAGTAGATTTGAGAAACCCTGTTTAAATTGGAGAAACTAGTGATTTTGAATAAAAGCATGAACAGTAGTTTTTTGTCTATCTTCTGACTTTCATTACCTTTTATATATATATGTGGTGCTCTACTGACAATATTGCTCCCCCAGGATTAGGGCTACTCAAGGTGGTCCTGGAGCAGAGTTTTTCAGTGTTGGCACTGTTGACATTTTAGACCTCATGATTCCTGAGGTGGGAGCACTGCTTGTGCATTCTGGGGGGTTTGGCAATGTTCTTGGCCTCTGCCTACTGGGTGCTAGATGTACCCTATCAGTTTTGATAATAAAAAATATCTCCAGATATTTCCAATTGCCTCCTGGGGGCAAACAAGGTGATCTAATATAAATTAATAATATATTTATAAATATAAACATATGGATGTAGCAATATATTTATATATCTCATAAATATATATATATATATATATATATGCACATAGGCATACATGTATATACTTATGTATGCAAACAATTCTTATAAGCATATGTATGTGTATGTACATATATAGGCACATGCATGCATATATATATATATATATATATATATATACACACATAAACATTATGTACATATGCTAAACTAAAAGTTTATTTAGTTTTGGTAATGATAGTTACCACTATTGAGGGATTATTAAGAATCAGAAGATAATGATAAATAGCAGGAAATATTTCCTTTAGAAAACAATATTAATCAAATATAAGCTTGACCGGTTAATTTTGGGTATTCAAATATGTTTCTAAAATAGGGAAATGTAGAATTAAAGAGTCTGAAGGAGTCATTAAAAATCTTTTTTTTTCTATAATCCATACTATAACCATCAAAAGAGAAATAAATATTGTTAATAGCTGACTATTAGAAATTAAATGTACCAGATATTCAATATAAACCATGAGTAAATAACTCATTACTAGGGATTGAAGGCTTCAGATAAGTTAATGGCTTTGAAATGTATGAATCCTTTTAGAATAATTCTTTAATAGATACATTAAAAGTAAGTTTATAAGATATACCACAGGTACTGCTACATGAATTTTAAAAATCCACATATGATATACTCGTTTGAAAGAATGTGAATTAAAATTAAAAACATAGCTTCAGCAATTAACAATGATGTAACAGAATAGAGAGTATTCAACGCTCAATGTTATATGAAACACTGTCTTAAACTAAGCTTCTTTATGGGTCTCTCTGTATTAGTCAGGGGGTTCTCCAGGTACACAGAGCCAGTACCTCTTACAATAGAAAGAGATCTGTGACCAGGAATTGGCTCACACGATTATGGCGACTGGAAAGTCGCAGGGTTTGCACCCGGCTAGCTGGAGACTAAGGAGAGCTGATGGCGTGGTTCCAGTGGGCGTCAGTGTGACGTATCAGGAGAGCTGACACTAGCTCAAACCAAGGCCCAGGAACAACCAGAGTTCTAATGTGAAGGCAGGGAAATCTGATCTTCCAGTTCAAAGGCAAGATACGCTCCTTTTTATTCAGAGGGCATTTAATTTTATCCTACAGATTTTTCTATTATATATATATATATATATATGGTCCTGGGATGTAAAGTACAGCATTGAAAATATCTTAATGGTATTGTAACAGTTATATATGTCAGAGGGGTAGCACATGGGAAGGTTATCACTTTGTGAGGGGTGTAAATGTCTAACTATTATGTAGCTTTGTATACCTGAAACTAATAAAAAAAATATAACAGCTTTTTAGTTGCTTTTACCAGATATATTAGTCATTTTTGAATCATTCCTCCCTCTTACACCTCAGAGTCAGTCTGTCAGCAAAATTTCTAGGCGATGAAATACTTCCAACATATATTGAAAAGTCAGCCCCTTCTAACCCCTCAACCATTGTTACTCAAGTCAGTGCTGCCACCATTCCTCACTTGGCACGCCGAAATCACTTTGTCACCGAATCTTCCTTTTCAACCCACCTCCATCCCAGCCCACTCACTGCCTACACAGCAGCCGGAATAACCCTATAAAAGAGAAGGCACGTCAGGTCTGGCAGCTCAATCCTCTGCTACGAGTGCCGCATTGAGTTCTAACCATCACAGTCTGCGTTTCCTTCTCCTGATGTGCTAAGCGATGCTTTCCTTCAGGGGTTTGTACCTGCCAGACCCCTGGCCTAGGGTACCCTTCCCCAGCTCTTTTGACCTTTTGAATCTCTTTACCTTTTTCAAACCTTTGCGCAAATGCACCTTCTCAGTTAGACCAATGCAGATGAGAACATTTAAATTTTAAATCACGCGCCTCACTGAGAGACCTTCCGGCTGCCCTTTTCCATTTCACAATAGCACTGATTGCCATCTAATATAGTATTATATATATATATATATTTTTTTTATAATTTTGAGCTGCTAACCTGTCTCTCTTCTCTTGAAGAGGGCAGGGAATGTTGTATTAATTCAATGCAGGTGCTACAGCACTTTGAAGAATAAACCAACTGTCGCTAGTTTAGTTATAAAAAAATACTTGATTGTTGATCAAATAAACATATATGGAAAGCTATAATTATAACTATATAATGTATTTATGGATTCATGCACAATTTGAAGTTTCTTCTCAAATTTTGGTTTTCTAAATCAGTTAAAAAATAAATATTGGATGTTTGAAGACTAAATTGAAAATTAAATATGCTAATGAGTCTTTAAACCACACAAGTCATGGAGAGTTTATGTAATATCGAGCAATGACAGGAAATGAGCTGGAGGAAAAGGCACTAACACTCTAGAAGAATCTGGGCTTACTACAATATTTAGATTTGTTTTTTATGTTATAATAGTGATTCATTTCAACAAAGTCTGAACATTTACTCATTAAACTATAAATGCATACATAGACTTTAATCCAAATAAGTACTTATCAACATACCTTTCTTTTGAAGTCATCTAAACTATTTAAATTCCTTGGTTATAGAAAGCAAGTTACAAATCTGCAGACTTTTTCTATCTAAAAATTGCTTTCTAAATTAGGAAGTAATTAAGTAACTAAATCATTTTATCTTTATGATGTGTTTACAATTATCTTGCTTTTAAACATAACATACCATTTTGTGAACAATGCTAATGAATTAAGCCTTTGCAGCTGCATGGGACTTGTCAGGAGGAAATAAATGTGCACCTTGAGGCTGTCTACAATAATAAATGCTTTATTTACAAATTATGCTGTCTCAAAAAATGGTAAACAGTCTTCCAGAATTGCATGTCACAGTGACCAGTTTTTCAATTATCAAGTTTCATTTTTACAAGATCATAATTCAAAGGAAATACTTGCACCTGTCTGACCTGCCATGCAGGTGACAGCGGATGAGCCCAATTATAGCACAAGGTAGTTAATGTTTTTGGAAGCTCATGACGTGACATGAGCCCACTCACGTCTACAAGGTAATGCTAAAGTAGGCTGATAGACGATGGCAGAGAAAGGCAGCTGTTTGGAAGACAGGTGTTTCCTATACATATATTTACTTATACATAAAGGGGATATATTAAGATTGTTCAATTATTTTTAATTTAATGTCTCAGAGTTAAAGACCATGATTCACAGTATACAAATTCTAGTGCATTTTCAAGCATTGGAAAGTCTCAGGTAAAGGGCTATTGATGAAGCACAAAACGTCCAGATTTAAATTGTATATAAAATAAACCTCCTTCCATAGGCCAAGGCAATGTTAGTAACCATTGTCTACAAACAAGAGCTCGTGAATTTTGCAAATATTCAAAGATAAATTTCTGAAAACATAATTTATTTTTTTCTTGATATGAAGTGTTGTGTAAGTATATGATACAATTTGGATTAATTTCTTAAGAACATTGTCAAATAACATGTACCTAATTAAAGACATTTTCAAAGGTCAATGTGGGGCTGCTAAAGCAAATAAGACTGGTTACACAACAAGGTGACTAGACTGAACACTACTGTATACCTGCACACTTGAAAATGGTTAAGACGGCCAATTTCATGGTATATGTTTTTACCACAGTTAAAAGTTCTTATCCATATTTATGAAATTTACTGAGATGACACTGGTTAGTAAAATTATATACGTTTCTGTGATACACATCTGTAATCCATCATCTGTATATCACATTGTGTGCTCACCACCCAGAGTCAGTTCTCCTTCTGTCACCATATATTTGACCCCCTCTTCTACCACCCCCTCCCCCCTTACCCTCTGGTAACCACTGAACTTGTCTATTAGTTTTTGTTTTGTTAGTTTGTCTTATTCGTTTGCTACTTTCAGTGTTATATCCCACATGAGTGAAATCATAAAACAAAAACAAAAAAGAAAGAAAGAAAGAAAGAAAGAAAGAAAGAAAGAAAGAAAGAAAGAAAGAAAGAAAGAAAGAAAGAAAGAAAGAAAGAGAGAAAGAAAAATAGAAAGAGAGAGAGAGAAAGAAGAAGGAAGACGGGACACATGCAGAGGAGGAGGCGATGTGACTACAGAGGGGCTGGGACTGAGGGTCAGGTTGCCAGGGAGGCCAAGGTAAGCCTGGGGTGACCTGGAGCAGGCAGAGGCCACAGGGCTCCTTCCCTACTGCTTTCAGCGAGAGCACCACTCCGCTGACACCCTGACTGGGAACTTCCCGCCTCCAGAATGGTGAGAAAATAAACGTCTGTGGTGTTAAGCTACCCGGTGTGTGACAGTTTGTTGTGGCAGCCATAGGAAATCGCACATCATTCAAACCCAATTCTGCTTGGATTAAATAGGAAAAGGAAGCAACGAAAAAAAACATAGGTCAGCTATTGAGTAAGTGGAATGGCTGGAGACCAGGTTAGAAAATAAGCTTTCATGAAGAGAGGCTGAGAGGCCAGCCACAGTCCTAATCATGCCTCGGGAATCATTCGGAGAGGAGGTGAGCCAGTCCCCCCCACATGGCAGACTGATGTGGACACTGGACACAGCCCCGGGAACAGTGAGAACTCTGGACTTCAGAAAACGCTGCCGCAGCGGCTGGCCTCCTTGTCCAAATACATAAGGTGGGGAATTCCTCAGAGGCACGACCAAATAAATGAAAGATGAAGACTTCTTATAACCAGAATATCGTCGTGAACAAAACGAAATTGATTAATCCAACTTTCTAGGTGATGCTAAATCATACCTAGGTAATAATTCATTACTATTAAATCTCTAAGAGAGTATTAGCTCAATAATTACTTTAAGTGATATGTCAGTTTGTACCCTTCTAAGACTTGAAACTGAAACTGCTCCAATTAGAAAAGTGTAAATTTAGTGAAGACTATATTGTCAACCGTCATCATTTATTATAAAAAGTAAAAATGAAATAAAAAATACTACACCAATTATGCTGAATTTGTTTATGGGGCAACCTTCAGAGATAACCAGGAAGAGTGATTTGAATTGTACTTTAAATCACATTACCTTCCTGTTAATTGTAGTTGAAGCTCACAGAATATTGTCGCATGGGAAAATGCTGTGAAGGAAGACGTGATTAAGATGGGGCATTTTTACAATATGTCAAAACCATGTTGAGAGGATTCCCAATTACTGAAGAAATACCAGACTTTCTGTTTTATGATTTACAGAAACATAATTAATGAAACCAAGAAAGGAAACTAGGAAAAGTAAAGGAAACATTGTTTAAATGCCATATTAACCATCAGAATATCTAAAACCTAGATCAGTTTAACCATTACTCTGTGCTTAAATATAGGCACATTACAAAATGTCTTTGTGTTTCTTTAGGGACTATAAGAAATATTACTTCTTTCCAAATATTCTTAAAAGAATCCCATAATATTCACACATCCTTTTCTCATTCTTTCAGTAAATATGTACACATCCCTATAACATTTGAAATATATATAATATGTATATATACATAATTGTTTATAGAAGCTTTTTCCCCCCACAATAGCCCAGAACTCAAAACAGCTGAAATTTATATTTACACATGAATGTATAAATTAAGTTGTGGTATAGCCATGCAATGAGGTCTTATTCATGGGTAAAAATGAATGAGTTGTGTATACCTGACAGCACAGATTAATCTTAAAATCACATCGCTGAGGAAAATATGGCAGTTACAAAAGAGTACATACAGTATTATTCCATTTATGTGAAGTTTGATAAAAGACAGAAATAATCAATATTTATAGAAATCAAATTATTGGTTACTTTGGGTTGGGGTTAGAATGATGGATGGAAAAGCCCACGAGGAAACTTGATGGGTAATAGAAATTTTGTATATATTGGTTAGGGAGGTGATTACTTGACTGTATATATTTGTCAAAAAGTCTTTGAATTGTACACCTAAAATGTGTACACTTTATTTTAAGTAAATTATACCTCAATGAGTTGATTTAGAGAAACACTGACAAAATCAAGTGCTGACAAGGATATGGAAGAACTGGACATCTCATGCATGTTGTTGGGAGTATAAGTTTGTATAGATATATTGGAAATGGTTTGGCATATGCACTGAAGCTACATATATTTATTCACTATGACCCAGAAATTCTAATCCTTGGCATAAATGCAAAAGAAATGAGTACACATGTGTACAAAAGGCAAGTTTATGCCATCATCATAAAATACAATCTCTTCCTGAAAATAATCATTAAAATGAGTAATTAATGGTAAACTACTTCAATGGAGTACTACACAAGAATTAAAATGAGTAACTATTACTACACAAAACAACATGTGTAAGTCTCTCAAAGATAATGCTAAGAGTAAAATGGAGATAGTTTTCTAAAATAAAAATTAAATGGATTTATGATACCAGGAAGCAAAATGGTGGTTGTTGTTGGGAAAGGTTGAAGTTAGTTACTGGGGCTTCTTCAGAGGCTAAGGATGTCTAGCTCTTGATCTGTTACTCTAACGAGTTTATTTTGAGAAACATCTATCAAGTTTTATGTTTATGATTTGTGTATTTTCCTGCATGAATGCTATATTTGACTTAGATACTTATTTTATAAGAAGTCACTAAAATGCACTTCAAATTTGTTACTGTTTTCCATGCTAAGCTTAAATTGTTTAAACTGATTCACGTTGGTTAAATAAGCCAGTAAGATTATTTCATTTTATTGTCCATATATCTAAATAGTCCCCATTTTATGTTTATTTTTTTCTCTATCAGAAAATGCAATCAGGAAAAAACTATGATCAAACATAGCCCTGCAGATCATATGTTACTGAGGTAGTTTTAGAATAAGAATGCCAGAATCTCTCTCTCTTTAATTACCTGTTATCTACTTTTTCTAACTGGTGAAGGAAGTGAGGTACATCCAATGATAAAACAACTAAAAAGTGAGAGAATGCATCATAACAATGCTTTCCCTTACATAATTTAACCTCAGAAAGTCTAAGCAAATTCTAATAACAATGTTTAATTTGTTTTCCATTGATAAAAGGCAGAAGTTATAATATTTGATTTTTTTTTAAAATCCAAGTTTACTGGTGTGACAATTGTTAGTAAAGTTACATAGGTTTCAGGTGTACAATTCTGTAATACATCATCTGTATATCGCATAGTGTGCTCACCACCCAGAGTCAGTTCTCCTTCCATCACCACGTATTTGACTCCATTTACCCTCATATGCCACCCTCCCCCTCCATCCTCTGGTAACCAGTAAATTATTGATTTTTTTGTTAATGTACTTTAAGCTATGTAGCTGGTCTCTGATGACTGGAATATGACATTTTGTATATTAGTATAGAGGAAGGCAGGCATACACTTCTATTGTTTTTGCCCAATAGCTTCATCCATCTGAGTACATTCAAAGTTTTGAAATAAAAATTTCAGCATACACCTTCATATTTTTAGAACTTGCAGATACTTTAAAATAAATAGTGAAAGACACTATTTCACCAAAAAAATGTAAGCTCAGTTATAACTTTCCTTTTTAATCTCATTCTTTGGATTTCACACAGAAGTGATTTCATTGAAATAATAAATTAAAGTAAGATAGATATTTCCATATACATTTTAGCTATATTTTAAAGTGCACATGTATCTCTAAAAAAGTTGCTTCTGTAGAGATAATAAAATTCCCAAACCTTCTGACTGAAGTTTTGCTTTGATATGAAAGAATCGGAATTTGCTTTGTGTAATATATCTTGATTTGAATTTTGGCCAATCCAGATCGTAAGCCTACATTTGTAAACAGACCAAAACAAAAAATAAGGATGCAGCAATGGTTTCAAATTTCACGTGTAATTAGACAAGATTGTAATTAATTGAGTGCTCTTTGATGGATCAGTATGTGAAGTCCAATTGTAGAATTCATACCAAGTGTTTTCCTCGGAAGGCCTCCCAGCTCCAGTTTACTGTTGTGTTTCCGCCTCTTCACTCTGTCCTGCATCCTGCTCCTTTTGCCTTCTGTGCTCAGTTTCCCTAATCAATGAAGCTTATTTTTTCACACCACTTCCCATGTCAAAATATTTCCTATGAATGAGACATATATGTAGCTCTCAAAGAAACATCTAAAAAAGTTTATTATTCCATAAAATATGAAATGATAATGCTGTTGTTATACCATTAGATCAGAATCTTTCAATGAGTAAGTTATTTACTGGTTTTGTATTAGATCCTTTGAAAACTACATACAAAATCAGCTGAAGTATGTTAAATGGGTACCATGTACCAGTTACCAATGCTAAATTCTGAGGCTGAGGCAAAATACAAAATTTGCTTAAGATCGTGTTGCTAGCGAGAGGCAAAGCCAAAGGTCCTCATCTATTCAACTTTAAATTCCTAATTCTTTTTTTTTTAATTATCATTGTCTACGTATGAACTCTACTGATCTCTACTATAAGAGGTTCTGACTCTTATGACAAGTTTCATTTGTTTTTCTGCCTTGGCTTCAATGACAGAATAAGTATCTTAAACTCTGTAAGTTTCGTGGGAAAATACTTCACGTAGGGCCTACGAACCCCAAATTTGTACTGAGAGAAATTTCATGAAAATTATATTTGAAACAAATGGCTGCCTTTCACACACTATGGTTTTGCTCTTTACCATTTCATGACCCCTCTTATGAAGATTATATATGATTATTATACATTACTGTGTGGGGTTGTGATTTCTCCATTTTGATTACAGACAGAATTTAAATTATAAATACATCCAAATTTTTAACTAATTTTTGTTTATATATTCTATCAACGTACCTTTTAGCCAAGCTTATAGATAAACTGATATACTGAATAAGACCAAAGTCAATGGCTTTTTCATGTTTTTACGCTTGTATTGACACTAGAACCTGGCTATGTAGTTTTGACAGATATCCTAAAAAGTAGAGTTGAGACTGATTGATAACACTTATCATGATCATGTCAAATATGTCAGTAACAGGAGGCTTTTCAGCTTTAACCTGGAAAGAGAACTGTCAAAAATATCCTTCAAGGCAACAGGCGACTATTCAGTTTCAGGTAATGGAATCTGTCACCAAATCAGTTTAAAAATTTGAATATGGCTATCAGGAATAAAGAACCTTAGTATTAGGTAATAGATTAATTAGAGTGATTCTGAGCTCCTGTAATAACTTTTTAAATACTTCCTTTCAATTATGGCAGAATAACGATTTGAACTAATGGAGCAGATATAAATTTCCTAAAGGTGATTAGGTGAGCAGTTATTGTAAGACAGGCAGGGCTTCTGACTATGGGAAAAAGTCAGAGGTTGGGACCATGTTCAGGTTCTAGGAACAAAAGAGTAGAGGAAGTTTAGATTCAGGTATTTTCTCTTTGACTACTGTCTCACCCTAACTGTCCAACTACTCCACTAGGTTTTTCTAAAATACACATTTTGGGCTGTTTTAATAACTGAACTCATTCATGGCAGATGTCTACTAGTAGAGCTGTACTATCATCATATGCAGGACTGCCTCAAACGCTGGACCACAGCAAACTCAGCAGAACACCTTCATAAGTTTATAGTCAACATATTTTACATCAGGAGCCTAATTTGGATAAATGATGGAATGCAAAATTAATCTGCTAAAAAAGGTAAGAGCCATATTAGGGGGTCAAGCCTAATGGAAACACAGTGCAGAAGGGAATGGAGACGATGACGTCAATTGAGGACGTCACAGAGCAAGTGTTTCATTGCATAAATAAGCAGTGTGTTCACAAAACATGTGGGTGAATAAAAAGCAGTAGACACACTAATATATTAATTTGAATAATTCTGGGTTTCTGTAGTAACTTCTTAAATCCTTCCTTTCAATTACTGCAAAGTGGCATAAAATGATTTCAAATTCAATGGGGCCAATCATGCAGCAGTATTCAAAGGCAGAGTTTATCATCACAATAATAGGATGTAAATGCTTTTGAGCATCCTCCTGGATGATAAATTATTGGAGACTGAAATATTACATCTGAACATTAAAGGGAATTATCCCTCAAAGCAGATTTCTCCAGGCACCATATATGTGGGTCACATAAATGCACACATATGCTGGCACATTCATCTATATATGCTACTAGATGGCATGTCTACCATGCTCACTAATAAAAATGATGTTAAAACAGGATTTTTCTGAGATTTTCATACAAAAACATGCCCAGAAATCGTCTTAGGAAAGATTAAAAACGATGAATTATTGGTCCTTTACAACCTTATCATTTAAAATGTGGTCTGCAGAGCAGCCTCACTGGCATGACCTGGGAGCTTCTAGAAAAATGTACAATGTCCAGCCCTGCCCCCAGATCACTGAATCAGAGTATGAAATTTATCAAGATACCCAGATGGCTCAAATGCACATTGGAGTTTGAAAAGCACCATTCATTTTAGTTGCCTATTATTGGGTGACAGACCATTCCAAACTTTAATGGCTTAAGGTAAGATACACTATATTCTTTTTCATGTTTTTTTTTCTTTTTATTGGTCCTTCTGCTGGACTCCTTTGGTGTATTTTATGGAGCTGCAGTCAGATAGTGGTTTATGCTGAAACATACAAAATGGCCTCACTCATGAGTCTGTACTTAGTGGGGATAGCTAGAAGTATGAGATTCTCTCTCTCTCTCTCTCTCTCTCTCTCTCTCTCTCTTCCTTTATCTACCTCTGTCCCTCCCTGTGGTATCTTGGGCTTCTTTTAAAAGTTAGATCCCAAGACCATTCCAAAAAAACCCCCCAACCTTCCACATTGAAGTGCTGAAATGCTTCTAGGTATATCACATTTACATGGCTCCATTGGCCAAGGCCAGTCACAAGACCAAGGTCAGAGTCCATGTGAAACCAGTAATTCAAGGCTTTGAATTTCAGTGTCATAGGTCCTCAAGGACCACTGAATTTATTATCCACCCCACTGTTCTCAGGAATCTCAGTTCACTCGTTTTTGTGCCAACTTATGATACCAGTCAAAGTAGCAATAGCATAACCCCATTACAGAATTTCCCTGTAGTCAAGTATGGAGTACCAAATGAATGAAATGCCCATACTGACCAAAGCACAAATAATCGGGAGTGATTTGGAGGGCTGGTTCTCCCTTTCTATGAAATCTAAAAAACTAACCTCAAACAAAACAAAACAAAACAAAACAAAACAAAACAAAACAAGGGAGTCATTGGGACCAGTAAACATCAGGCCATTTGTCATTTCTCCCTCACATCAGTGAGTTAGCTTATTTGACTTCACTTTGCTGATCATTGCTAGACTATGGAAAACCAGGCAGTGGTACTTAAAAGAATATGTATTGGCTAAGACACCAGCTTTTAATTAGTATGTGGCATTTCTCATGAAAAGTGGTATTGCTAGAGCTAAAAAACACACATATCAATTTTCTAAATGGTAGATGGTTGATCATTTTGCATTTGGCAATCAAAATAATGGGTATATGTAAACCCCCATATTCTCAAGGCAAGGAAATATTATTGAGATGCATGTAAAGTCCATGTATAAGTGCATTTAAGGAATTCAAAATATTTTTTATCCTTTTAATTGGTAAATAAATCTGAATCTGATTAGAAGAATTAAACTGGCCAAAACCAAGTAGGGTTAGTTGCTATAAAAATGAATTACCTGTTCAGGATACCCATTTGGTTTATGATGTAAAATAGATAAGTCGAGGTCTCCACAATTATTGATCACACTGTCTAATAAGGAAAGAGGAACAATATGGCATTGTTTAACAGAATTTGACTTCCACATAAGGGTTGCATTAAATTGAGTTGCCTCTAAATCCAAGGAGTGAAGACATGAAATCATTGGGTGACCCTCGCACTTAAAATCAGCAATAATTTTACATTAATGTCTACAAGTAATTTGGCAAGCCTGTCTGAGCACAAGATTTGGCTAATATGAAGTCACAGCTATAATATACTTTTGAAAAGTTTTATGTTTTGTAATCAGCACTGAGGGCACTAATGGGTCACTGATCAGAAGCCTCAGCCACTGGCAAATTCATTGTTCCATGACCAGTGGTAACATTAAAATTTATATGCACAGAATAAGAACAGCTTCGTTCATCTTTGCAATCATAAATTATGGTTGCCAAACAACACTCCTTCACAGAAATGCCTCTGTGAGGCTGGCTCTGCCTTGCATGCTTCTGGAGACCCGAATAGATAGCTCTGTCCCCACACAGTTGCATCGCTAGAATAAGAAATCAGTACTCTAAATGTCACACTTCCTCAAATAGCGGATTTTTCAGGTCTCTAAGAAGCTGAAATGCAATGCATAATATTCAATAATATAGGTCAATAATATAACCCATAAAGATGCAAATATAGTGCAGGAAACTGCTACCAAATGCTCAGGTGAGACAAAGGAAGACAGAGCTTACGCTCTGTGAAATCGAGGGAAAGTCCTTCACTGAAAGGCACGGCTTCTGCTGCTTCACTGCTAGTCTGTCTGAGTTGATGGACCTTTCAAAATATTTTGAGAGGTCTGGGGAAGAGGGGCATTGAAATGGATGTGCCGTCTCTCGGCAGGACTGTCCTGAAAACTTCAGACATGTGTTTGCCTATTGTAATTGGCCTCTGTGCAGTGGCCTTAGGTTGAAACATCTTAAGTACATATTATTTACATGGACACAAACGAAGCAGCAGAGCAGCCCGATGTTGGATAGAGAGAACCTGGAAAGAGAAAACCTTGAAGAGCCCCCCTGGAACCCCGAATCTGTGGATCAAGGAGACTGCACATATGCCAGCCTGCACTTACACAGGAGCGACCAGAGAGAAACAGGAGACACACTTGATAACATTCCCCAAGCTCTACACAGACCCAGCCACACAGGGCAGCACAAAGGGTGAAAGATAACCTCTGACCAAACATTGAAAATGAAGCTGCCCTGACCCAGGGTCAATTCCTAGGAAGACAGACTTAAAATCACACTTATCCATGGCAGTCGGAACGACTCCACACAAGACCAAGTTCACACCTTACAGGACCACGTAGAAAGACAACATCCAAGCTACTAGTCTGTGGCAGAATATGGATGGTATGGGTTGAGTCGTGTTCTCAATTCATAAGGTAACCTAGTGCCTTAGAATGTGACTGTATTTGGTGATAGGATCTTTCTGGAGTTAATCAAATTAAAGTGAGGTTGTTAGGGTGGATCTTAATCCAATATGAATTGTGTCCTTAAAAGAAAGGGCAATTTGGACATAGCCATGAATAAATGGAAAATAATGTGAGGAGATTTAAGGAAAAGGCAGCCATTTACAAGCCAAGAAGAAAAAACTGTAAAAGAACCTTTCCTTCTAGTCCTCAGAAGGAACTGAGCCTTCCAATATCCTGAGTTTGGCTTTCAGAACTATAAGGTAATGAATTTCTGGTGTTCAAAACACCGTGCCTGTGGCACTTTGTTACAGCACTCCTAGGAAACCAATACAATGGTGTAAAAATCTGTAAACAGCTTTGACAGGCATACACACTATAAAGGACAGAAATCAAACTGAGCAAGAGGGCTTACAACACAAATATTGAAAAAAAAATGGCATATGTTGATGCAGCAATCACCATCCTATGCTTTTGGCTGTGCAATATCTGAAAACATTGTTTCATGTATTTTATTTGGTTTTCTAGTGGTTTAAAAAAGATGGGGATATCTAGTTTCAACTATCACATCAGTCATGGAAGTGAAAGTCTGTCCATATTTCTTTAACCTTTCTCTTTTTGTTTTTCAGAGAGGGTAGTTCTGTGTGATCTACCTTCAAAGTCACACATTATTTTTTTTCTAAACTGCTATGAGCTTAAATAGCATATTTTTAAAAATTTTATCTTACTTTCAACTCTGAAAATTTTATTTTTAAAAACACATTTCAATTTCTCTTGATATTCCTTATCTAACTCTATATTTTCCTTTATTTTAAAAGGCTTTTCTTTAATTCCTTAAATATATGTGATAACTGGGTTCATATCTTCTAAACCCAATCTCTGGACCTGCTCAGAATCTATTTCCATTGACTGCCTCTTTTCTTCAACATATATCTCGTTTTTCTATTTCTTTCCATATATAATAATTTTGAGTTGAAAATTGGACGCTGCTGAAAATATATCATAGCAACTGCAGTTCTAGATGGCAGTTAATTTTCCTGGACTCGAACAGTGAAATTTTTCTTCCCTGAATTTCACAGAAAATAACATCTATGCTGTTCTCACAGCGTCCCACCATCGCTGGTATCCCAACCCTCTGGGGCGTCTCTCTGATTCCTGCATAAAGTACAGCTCTCTCCCAGCCTCAGATGGGTCAGCTGACATTTTAAAACCAGAGGCGTCTGCTTTCTGCTTCTGAGCTTCAGAGCTTTAGGAATGCGTTCAGTTATAAAAACAAAAAAATCACAGATGTCACCTCCTGCAGCTGTACCTTTCCAGCTCCCTCTCCTTATAGATTCTGGCCCTGGCATCTACCTAACACATGCAAAATATATATAATAGCCAGAGATTTGTGAAGAGACAGGCTCAAAACTTCTGGTGTTCTGTGACATCCTTGTTACCAGAATTTTCCTCTTTAAATCTTCAACTGTGAATCCCTATTTCTGGCACCTTGAGTGACTTTAGTCTGTGGTTCCCACTGCTGTTTTTCACAGTCTTGGAAAAGAAGTTTGGCGAGGGCTTTCCGACTGGAAAACCTCAAAATCCTGTCTCCCTCTCTCTCCCAATATTGCATTTTTATGAAAGCAAACTCTCCGCTGAATTCTGTCTGCTGTAGGATGTTTCCCACTGCCTTTCTCTTTCTTTCCCTTTCTTTCTTCCCCCCCCCACTGCATAGTTTATTTAAACCAATTCCCAATCTTAACAGAAGCTTACAGAAGAATAAATAAACTTAATAATAAACTTAAATATGCCATCTTATTTTATTATGTAAGTATTGACTAATTATGAGAACTAAAAGGCCTTAGACCAGGAAATAGGAAACACAGAATTATGTAAACCAAAAAAACCAAATGAGGGAACTAATTAAGGTAAATCACAAAAATAATGAACCATACAAAAAATAACTTGCTACTCGAACATGTTTATGAGGTAAATTACTGATAAGCCTGATGCACAAGTACAAAATACGAAAAATTAGGAATATTAAAGGAGATACATCACAAATGCATGAGTACTACTATTAATTATTTTTATCCAATCCCATGGCAACATATTGGAAACTTGGAGATAACAGGAACACTCTTCGCAAAATATACATTACCTCCAATGAATCCATTTGAGAAGAAGTGATTTAGCTTGCTAAAATTCGCCTGAACCAGAGGATCTTACAAATACGTTTTATCTGAGCTCTTAGGAAGCAATATCAAAGCAATTGAAAATTCTACAGATGATATCCAAAACTTAGAAATCTCCCCAATCAATTTGATAATGCTAGCTTAGTATTAAAGTATGGTGAATAATACAGTTGAAGTTGAGGCCCTAAAGACAGAAATTCTATACTCCCATTTTATTGACATGATTGAACAACAGGAAGGGTGATTCAGCCCTTCAAGTTTAAGGAAACCAGAAGCGCAAGAGAGACTCTAGGACATTAAGTTTGGGGAGGAGTTAACGAGAGGGAGAAACAAGAAGAGTGAAGGGCGTCCCACACCTTCTTACAACACAGGCCTCTGGCCCTTAACCTCGGTGTGGTTATCAGTAGGAAGTGACTGGAGAGGATGCTCTGATCATTCTTCATTAACTGTCTCTGTGGCAGCAAGTTTGATGAAGTGCACCACATTTCCTGAACTTGAGGGAAAATAATCCACCCATTTGAACAATCAAGTCTCCTCAAAGTGTATCAGACACTTACTAGACTTCACTCCTACCCCCGCATTTAAAGAGCATAATTTAAGGGAGAAAAAAGGACAGAGCACATGGAAAGAAAGAGTAATCTCAGAGAAATGCAAATAAAAACCACAATGAGATTCCACCTCACACCAATTAGAATGGCCATCATCAACAAGACAAATAATAACAAGTGTTGGAGAGGCTGTGGAGGAAAAGGAACCCTCATACATTGCTGGTGGGAATGCAGATTGGTGCAGCCACTATGGAAGGCAGTGTGGAGTTTCCTCAAACATTTAGAATTACCATATGACCCAGCAATCCTTCTCCTGGGTATACACCCAAAAAACCTGAAAACATTTATCCGTAAGGATATATGTGCTCCGATGTTCATTGCAGCTTTATTTACGGTGGCCAAGACATGGAAAAAAACCAAAGTGTCCTTCGATAGATGATCGGATAAAGAAGTTGTGGTATATATACACAATGGAATACTACTCAGCCATAAGAAAAGATGAAATGCTGTCATTTGCGACAACATGGATGGATTGTGAGATTGTCATGCTGAGCAAAATAAGTCAGACAGAAAAAGTATAAAACCATATGACTTCACTGATATGTGGGATATAAAACTGAAAGCAACAAAAGAACAAGAAAAACAAATGAAGAAACAAAACTCATAGACACAGACAATAGTTCAGTGGTTACCAGAGGGTAAATGAAGGTAAAGGGGGTCAACTATATGGTGATGGAAGGAGAACTGACTGGATGCTGAACATAGAATGTGATATATAGATGATGTATTACAGAATTGTACATCTGAATCTATATAACTTTGCTAACAATTGTCACCCCAATAAACTTTGATTAAAAAAATAAAAGAAACAGGTGGCAGGATGGCTCAGCTAAAGAAAAAAAAAGAAGAAAAAGAAAGACTAAATGTGTTTCTTCCAATAATTCAGTATTTGAGAAGTAAGATGATATCTATGTGCTTAGGCAGGAATGTTAAATAGGAAACAAACAAACAAAAAACTGCCCAATTCAAACATATAATGAAATTTACAATGCAATTGTGTAATTATTTTGGTTAGCGTGAATTTTTTGTTTTCTGAGTTGAACTACATTTGAATTCAGTTTACAATAGCATCCATAGTAATACAATTTCCATGTTTTATTAAGTAATAAGGTAAATTGGGTTCTATACTACACAAATTAGTTTTGTAATATTTCAGAGGTTTATCTAAGGCATTACCTAGAAAGACATGTCTTCCTTTTAAAACTAATTTATGAGCTCATGAAAAGCTAATCTTATATTTTTTATTAAATAATGTATCCTTACACACTCAACTCCCCTCCTGTGAAGAGAAGGTACTGTTTTTGAATGAAATTTTATAGAATTATTCTTATAACTACCTTAAGAACAGAACAGCTGTGTACAATTAATGTTATTATCATAAATACTATGAGAATTTTATAACAAATTGTCAACCGCAATTATCTTCTACCAAAATAATTTATCCCTTTTTAATTTCTTAATTCATAATAAAAAATTACCAGCCTAATTAATCCCTATTAGATTACTGAACTCATTAGCTTTTTGATTTGGCTCATTGGCCAGGCCCCAATATGCATGTAAAAACTGTATTTTAAGCCTATAATCAACAGCTCTCCTTTGGAACAATGGACTTATAACAGTATGTTATTCACGTGAATATTTTATGTATATTCATATGAACTTTAATTAACCTTATTGAACTTTAGGAATAAAATTAACAATATTTGTACCCTAATATCTAATAAACGTGGGATTTAGACATTTTTTTTTGTCCAGAACGTCAGGGGAGATGTTTCAGTCATTTTCTTATCTATTTTTTTTCCTTCCTGTGATTCATAGAAACTGCATTTTTCTAGCTTATGTGAAAGATGACAGTTGAAAGAAACATAGTTGCACTGCTATCTCCTTGAGACCTTGTCACTTGACTATTGTGGCTCAATGTTGAAATTCAAATACCTATAATATATATCAGGATAAAACATTTTAAATGTTTAAGTCTTCATTCATATATTTATCACAAAATATATTCAGTTAAGAACTTTTGCACAGTTGCTGCCACCCCTTCTCACATATAATATATGGCTTGGTCCATCCATTTCTTTTTCTTCTGCATTCCACGAAGAAATATCTACAAGTGTTAGAACAGTTTTGGAGGCTTTTGTGATTACAAAAAAGGGAGACAAAAGCAGCAGTTAGTACAAGTTTGTATAGAATTAGAAGTACAGGAAACATTTTCAAATATTTTTGATGTGAGGGTGGCAAAATTACTATAGACTATAGCGAAAGTCTGCAAAAGAAGGAAAGCGTGTCAAATAGTTCCCTATGTATGTGTATAGCGTTTGAACTATACTGTAACATTCCCAACTTTAAAAAATGATTCCTTTGCTGCTGGCTTACAAATGTCTGACTAAAATGCCGCTCTGTAGTTCAATGTTATGTTTCGCTGCCTCCACATGTCACAGTTTGCAGATTTCCAACTGATATTAGGTAATTAATTGTACTAGAGGTAAACGCGTTACTTCTAGATGAGAGGCTGGTAAACTGGGGGGGGGGCACTTCACAGTTCACTGAAACAATACCTTTATTTTTAGTTTAATTTTTCCAAGTTTGCACAGCATCTGGAAACATGCAATCTTCTTGGAGATCCAAAGCAGCAGAAGAGCTGGCCCTCTGCCCTGAGACCCTCATTGCTTGGGATTCCAACAGTAAATCCTGGAAATTAACATTGGATCATCACGCTGTTGAAACACTCTGGCATGGTGTCAAGTCATTGGAAGAAGCTCTGATGTGAGGGGTGGCCGCACTCTTTCCCTGTCCACCATGCTCCGCTACACGGATCAGGATTTGTGTAAGAATGACAGAAATATCTGTTGCACTCCAGTGATATCTTCCATTTATTTTTACCTCATCACGATGTTCCCTTATAATTTAATATATTTTTGAGCTTAATTTCCTAAAGTGAGGCAGCGAGAAGAGTTTAATAAGAGCATGTATTCTCTGGCTCTAGGAAAAATGTAAATGGTAGATGGAGACATGAAAACCGTTATTCACATTTCCTGTGACACTGCCCTTTAAGTATATGCAGAAACAACAGTTTTCTTTTCAGATCTGCACTCTAGATTTAGTCAGAATGTTGCTTTGCTTAAACTACATTTTAAAAATAGCATCTGAGATCCTGTTAAATTCTGACAATTCATGGCAATAAAGCAATGAGCCAACTATGCATTGGTATGTGTTTGGAACTTTTAATGAGGTAGGGACAATGAGAAAAGCCTCATTTCTCAGGAAGTGTTATGTTTATTCCAATGACAAAACTATGTTCCCTGACATGAATTTGGTTGTGAAGAGGCATATACTATAAATCTGGCCATAGGTAGACAATGCTTGCATGACATTTTTTTGGAAGTCTTTATTATTCTCAGGAAAGGCTTTTGGGGAGCTAGACATTCATTTTCTGTTAGATGAGATGTCAGGAGCTGTGTGCCTTCTGCATACTGACGGTCATCCTACAAGCATCAGATGAATTTATTTTACAATGATTGTGGCAATGTGGCTGATAGTTCCAACAAAGGCAAGCATGAATAAATCGAGGTTGACATAGATCCTGAGTAAATTACGACACTCTGGAGCGGTTAGCAATGGTCAAACTCTGAAGGCTAATTCTCAAAGTGAGTTTAACAACCACTCACCTAGGAGGTGACTGCCACATCTTGGCTCTAGTTCTGCCAAGATTGATAAATGTATTTCCAATGCCTTTACATAAAGATCCTGGTATTATACTCCAATTATTTTGCCCTAGAAAAACAGATTATCTTACCTAAAAATGGTTATATTCTTTTTATTAGAAAAATGGAGGTACAGTGGGAAAGGGAGTGAAAATCCGTTGACTATTTTTACTTTCCTGGGTCCTTGCAATGATATTTATCTGAGTTGAAAATAAAATTTCCCAAGACATTTATCAAGTCAGTAGCATTACTACAGATGGAGAGTTTACTTATATTTTTACCTTGTTTGCATGAAATAGCTTTCATCTCAATGACTGACCATGATCTTCCCTTATCTGCCAGGGATAGTGGAAAAGTACTCACTCACTCTATGTCTGGTGGTTTCTGGGTTATGTGGGTCTTGTAGTCCTGGGCTGTTTTCACATTGGAAGCTATTATTGAATTTCCATTACACTGTAAACAAGTCTGAACATCTCCATCCTATCATATCCACTCTTTTTTAAATAAATATTTCCTATAGTAAAAGTTATTAATAAATCCAGGAATAGTAATAATATGGAAAGAACAGAAAATGGGATTTTGTATGTTATTTAGGAGGCTTTTGGTTGTGATAGAATTTATCATAAGTAGAAAGTCATTCAACTGTATAAATTTTTGAATTATTTATTCTATGGTTTTGGAAACAAGTTAAAGGTCTAGCACTTAATTAGTTAACTGTATTATGATAGAAACATGCATTATAATATCATGTATCCATTGACTATAATAAAGTTAGTCCATATTATTTCATGAAATTTATGTCCATGTCATACTGTTGAATAAAAATGCAAGTCATGTTAATAAACATTATAATAAAATATGTAAATGTATAATTTACACATTTTGTTATAATATATGTAAATGCACAGAATATTGTTAGAAGTAGTTACCTCAGATGCTGCAATCTCATTTGGTTTTTACTTTGTTCCTTTATAATATTTTTATATATAAAGATGATTTTAAGAGCTTTGTTCTGTTTTTAAATTTATTTTCCCTACCAATGGTTGTTAATTCTTTTTCCCTCGCAAATCTCTTTGAATAGCTAATAAAAGTGGCATCTCTGTTTCCCCAGAGACTGTTTTAAAATATCGCAGTGGCTAGGAAATTGGCCATACTTGCCAGCACCAATGATTTTAGATTTAAAAATAAATATGCCATGCTATCTAATGGAAGAATTATATGACTACAGCAGCAACACCAGTGTAATTAATGTGTTTATTCATTTATCCAGCAAAAAAGAATAACTGAGGGCTGAATATGTGTCAGAATTGTTTTCAGAATTCATGATACTGAGAGAGACAAGGCGAAGTCCATAACCTCATAAAACATTCTACGGTGGAGTAGACGATGCAGGTGAGTAAAGCAAAGCATGTTGTCGTGCAGGGTACTGGCAAGTGGTATGAATAGCAAATAAATCTGGATAATACACGACTGAGAAAATAATAAGAGGTTGAGAATGACAGAGGGTTTTCTTTTTTGAATAGTTAGTTCAAAAAGGAATCTGTGACCACTGCTCTAGATGATGACCTCCTCTCAACCCCACAAACACGTGATCACTCACTTCAAACATCCACAACCCCTTCGTTTTGCCGTAAGCGCCTGGCATAACCTGACTCCTAAAATATGTGTTCCTGGGCCTCACCTAAGCAGCATAAACTACCTGTCTAGTCTTGATTCAAAGTTTTCTAGTCAATTCACTATCCCACTTTCTAAAATGTTGAAATATATTTTTCCTTTCTCAACCACTTCCAAGAGTTACTAGTTGCTCTTATAAAAATAAAACGACGTTAAGATTGCGAAAGCTTTGAAACCTAAGAACAATATAGTTACCAAGGAGAATTTCAACAAAGAAAAATGACTATAGCAGCCTACAAACCACAGGGTCCTTAAGTAAAAAGGTGAATGCAACATGGACCCCCACACCCCACAAATTTTTCTTATGAAATTCCACTTGAAATGTATCATTAGATATTCTGGGGATAATAAAGTAAATTTCAAAATCTTGAAGACTGTTTCGAACTGGGAGAAAACAGGGAACTAGGGATTAAATTTTTTTTTTTTTTTTTTTAGCTGAGCCATCCTGCCACTTGTTGGCAGCTCAGTGGCAGCTCAGCTCGGGCCCGGACTTGAACTGCTGTTGCTCAGAGCTCACACTCTTAAGTGAACTCTTAACCAAAGGAGCCACTCAGCTGGCCCCTGGGATTGAATTTCTAATGCACTATTTATTACATTTGATTCTACAAAGTAATTATTAATATTCAACTAAGTACTTTAAGAAATTTTAATTATTCCAATAGTATCAAATCATTTAAAAAATCTGACATGTACAAGGAATCAGCAAGATTTCTTATAGACACAGAATATTTTTTCTGCCATATGGCATAATATTAATATCACAGAACAGACATGCCATTAGACAAACTTTTTCCCCAACTTGGCTTTGCTTTTTGTCTGAGAATATTTATCATAAATTTTCTTCAGTGTATGAGCCTCAGGATAACTGTGACTTATTTCAATGGAGAGATGAACTCTGAATTATAGCTCTATCATTTTACTCTATTTCTCTTCTTTAGCTACTAAACTGATGCTTACAATGAAAATCATAAGTTAGTGCTTTTTTTAGGAAAATTCAAAAAATTAATGAGAAGCTTTACCGTTACGTAAAAATATACATTGCTTCTGTAAGATCTACTTTCATTTCAGACTTATCACAGGTCCTGGGGTTGCTTTTCCAATAAAATTCATTATTTTTACACATTCACAATGTGTGCATATTTTCCTGCTTTTTATTTATTTATTTATTTTTTGGCTGAGCCATCCTGCTACCTGTTGGCAGCTCAGCGGCTGCTCAGCTCGGGCTGGACTCGAACCGCTGTTGCTCAGAGCTCAAACTCTTGAGCGAGCTCTTAACCAACTGAGCCACTCGGCCGGCCCTTTTCCTGCTTTTTAATATCTCTTCATTAGCAGGTTCAGTTGTCCAACAATTATAAGTTTGCATTTTGTCATCTTTTAATCCTGTTTATTTTTGCAGTATATTATTAAGTAAAAGTTAATGATAAACAATGATTTATTTCATTGATTATAAGATGCTAAATAATGTAATTCATCACTATTTGAAAAAAATACAAATACTACTAATTAAACTTTAGCAGAAATGTTAACATGAAATATGGGTCATACAGCTCTTCAACTAGGCAAACTCTGCTGTTTTGTTTAAATGAGGTTGGGTTTATGACAAGGACTTGCTCATATCTATAAAGCTGCTAATCCCCAAGCCTGGAAGGGAAAAGATGACAGCAGCTGCAGTCTTTTGGTTGTACAGTGAGGAGGCCTGGGCAATGAGAACCCTTTGTCTGGGTTGACTCCAGCGGTGTTTGTCCCTAAAGTCAGGAAATACCTTGCTAGGAGGGTTGCCTTTTAAAGTTCCATTGATGTTGGACAACACCACTGGGTACCCAGAACCCCATGAGTTCAACACCAAAGGCACTGAAGTGCTCTACTTGCCCCCCAAAACAAGGCCTCTAATTCAACCTCTAGATCGGGGGTCATACGGACCTGTAAGGCTCATTGAACACAAGTCTCTGGAAAAGATTGTCAATGCTGTGGGAGAGTAATTCCAAAAAAGAGAACATCATGCAAGTCTGGAAAGGTCATGCCATTGACGATGCCATTGCTGTTACAGAAAATGCCATGAATGTCATCAAGCCCAGAATGATAAATTCCTGCTGGAGAAAACTGCGTCCAGATGTCGTGCATGATTTCATGGAATTTACAACACAGCCAATCAAAGAAATCATGAAAGAGCTGTGGATACAGCCAAAAAGGTGGGGGCGAAGGGTCTCAAAATTTGGATCTTAGAAAAATCCTAGAGATAACAGCCACCACATGAGAGGAACTAACCAAAGGTGACTTGATGGAGATGAGTATTTCTGTACCAGTGCCAGATAATGAGGAGAAAGACATAGAAGCAGCAGTGCCTTGAAACAAGCTGACCTTAGACAAGCTGGCAGAAGAGTTCCAATTACTCGAGTCTGCTTTTGACTTCTTTTATGACATGGATGTTTCTATGATAAGAGCACTGAAATGAAAGCAAACAGTGGAAGAAGGAGATTGGTACCATATAAAAATACCACTAGAGAAATGAAACCAGGAAAACACCAGACAGAAATTACAAGGTATTTTCCCCCAAGTTACACCGAAGATGACTGCCTCTCCTGCCTCCCCTTCTACCCACTCTGCCTCTTGGGTCTCTGTCCCCTGAGACACCAGGCCCGGCCCCTCCTCTTCCTCCTCCGCCCACTCACTGTGAAGATGAGGATGAAGATCTGTGTCACGGTCCACTGCCACTGAATGGATAGTAAATATTACCATGCTCATCTGTTGTGTGTGTGCATGTCTTCCTGTAGAAATCGAATAGCTGTTCAGCAAGGGCTGTATGAGATGTTTTTGTGTCATCATCGTCATCATCATCATCATCATCATCACCTAAATAGAGCACCATGTGTGAGGCTTCTTTGGAAGTGGTTGTAGTCTATTCTTATATAGGCATAAGGTGAGTAACATTTAATATAAAATTAATAATGTGTTAGTTTTCTTACTATTTTATAACTTGGTTTTTGAAGAATTATATTACTTCACAGTATGCCTCTCTCTCATAATCAGAGAAATTATGTTATCAGCCTATCATCACAGGTATGTGGTTTTTTTATGTAACAGTGTTTCTAATAATGTATTATGAATATGATTGTAATACTGTATACCATAAAAAATGTATAATGATTCATTCAGTGGTGTACAGGCTAGGCTACCGTGAAATAATTATATCGATTACACTAGGTTACCATAAAGCAATCATATCATTGCCTCTTTATTATCAGTGCATGAATCATTATACCTGTAAATGCATGTGAATTTATTTTGCACATTTTCTTCTCTCGTCCCTAACCCCTGTATCGTTCAAAGGTCAAGTATAATTTGAAAGAACTGAGAAAGAAAGCCTCATTAAATAAATCTACAGAGATTAACTAAAAAACACAGTTCTTCCAGAGCTTTTGCAAAATTGAAAAAGGTAATGTTTAATTAATTTTTCATTTGAAATTTATGAGTTATATAGGAATAGAAATACCAAATAGCTTCCAGACTGCTCATCCACCGGTAATCTACAGTGCATAGTCACAGTGGACTCTCAACTTGAACCCCTAACAATCCCGCTAAGAAGACACCTAGCTAATTTCACTAAAAGTAAAATAAAAGTGTTTGCCAAGGCTGGAAAGTGCAGATTTTTAAAAGGGCCAGTCCCTATCCTAAAGAAACTTAAATTATGATAGGAAAATTGAAAATACAACAAATACAGCTAGAGAAATGATCTCCTCAGTGATGTGGGTGTTTGTAGGTTGAGTAGGCATATGCCAAATTAGGGATTATGTGGACGGGCAAACATTTTAAGAGGTTTTAACATGTTTGTGTCTAATAAGATGTTCAGTGGGACAAGAAAGCAAGTTAGGTAGTATAGTTTGGAGAGGCACAGAGCAGGGTTTGAAAGCTGATGCAACACAAATGCATTAGGATTTTTATCTGTGACTAGTACTAAAGTTTTGGGTTTATTTAAAGTGTGTGATGAGTGTTTTTCTGCAATTTACTTGCAGCTTCTCATCATTGCAATCAACGGTTAGCCTGCTGCAGTCAGGCCCATTAGTTTCCTGCAGTTAGCCCAAGAAATCATAGATCTGTCTTGTTGTCTGTCAACGTGCAATGGTCGTGAGAAGCTGTTCTAAGTGACTTTATCAACCAAGTTAGAGGATTTTTCATATATATGATTCTTGAATGTTAGGATAAATATGCATGGTATACGTGAAAAATATGAAAGCTTAATATTTCCAATTTGCTATGATAATATTTCCAGTAAATCATTCAGTTCATTTCTTTTAAATGTTGTTTCTAAGTATTTCTCATCTTCCCAGCAGTTATGTGAAAATAAATGGAAGTGGTGCATTTTGTTTGGTTCTTGTTATCAGTATTCAGAATAAAGAGTTTAAATAATATTGGGGAATCGGGGGAGATTTACACTAAGTAATAAGCCGGGCCTGTACTAAGAAAACATTGTAACTAAACCTTGCCTTGCCGTTTTGATAGATTTATAGGTCTACTCCTATTTTCCATTCTAAATAATAAATTGAAGTTTCACAATGAATTTGTGTAGTGACAATTTTAAAGTTGTCATTTTGGGAAAACATATGCTTGTAAAGGGGTTTGGCTGAAAGTCAAATGTAAGCCATTCTGAGTTATTAGAGCCCAGGGATCTGTTCTGACACATCAAGTGCTTATGGAGAAAACATTTAAAATAAACATCCCCAGAACTGTGGGAAGGTTAAATGAATTTCCTCTGGTGACCCATCCCAGGAGTGTATCAGTCACAGCTTTATAGGACCTGCAAGGCATCAAGGGGAAACCACGGAGCTGTAAAGAAACCAAGAAAAACAGCACTTTTAATCCCAACATGAAGTCCAAGCAGCTACTCACAGTAGCAAAATCACTTGTGCAGGAAGTGTTAAATTATGGATTTTTAAAAAAGTGTCATGATGTGCAAAAAGTATTGACTTTGTATGTTCGCTCACTTGCCAAGTAAAGCAGCCATAATTTTTCATAGGTTAAAATTTCTAATTTATGTACATTTCATAATGAAATAGCAAGCTCTCATAGACTACCAGTAGATAATAAATCCCAACTTTATATTAAAAAAATATATGAAATATTTTATTAATGCTCTTTAGTCATAAATGTCCAGAACTATAACTCTCAAACTATTTCATATTAACATTTTGGTTGTATACACATTAATTATTAACTTCACTGACTACTGCACTTTTCTGAGTGTAAGTGCCAGCATCAATACTAACTGAAAAAGTTTCTCATTTGTGCAAGTGAAGAGACAACCTTAAGTCAAAGAAGTTAAAGGGTCATTTAACTAACTGGCTAATAATCATTCATTTAAGAGGTTTCATTAAGTAAATATTATTCAAATCATTAGAATAAAAATAGGAAACATTAGTAAGTACACATCTAAGTAAAAAATATGGCATAGAACAGAGGTAACTATTCAAACTTAAAATTTCTATGTATATTCAATTAAATATATGAGTTGTTCCAAATACAGAGTGAAAGATACTGTACTTTATGACTTTATTATGAATATTGAAGAAATGTTGATAATTTTTGTTTTATATTAGGTCATATTGACAGAGAAAAGTTTACAATTGTAAGGAAGATGATGAAGGTTGAGTCTATTGCTGATTCATCTCTAGGCAACATGAGGAAAATGGGACAATTTATCTGTAAAGATTGCTGAGGATTCACATATGTTTTCTGCATGTCAATTGATCTAATTTGACCAAGCTAAAGTATCTGTGAACCTAAGCACATGTGAATTACCTAAAGCGTCAGACTTTTTAACCAATGAATGCTCATTATCACATTACACAAACCATACATCAGAGAAAGCATCAGGTATGCCCTCTTTTCATATAAAACCAGGGTAAAGCCCTTAATGGAATAACAAGTAAAACAGGACGAGTGCTGCAAAAATCAGAACAAAATAAAATAGGTGTGACTGTGTCTGATGTGCGATGTTTCCTTAATGTAAGAGGTATCACCATCGTTTTTATACAGAGCCCTACAGAGACTGGTAACTCGGCCAACTGTCCTTCTGTTCTAGTGTGATATGGGAGTTTTACAACATGTCCCCATATTATTTGCCTCTCCTCCCACTGAGAATCCCATACCTCCAAGTCTTGATGCATTTGAAACGTGTATCACCACAGTAATACAGAATAAATACACTGGCCCACAAAAATCACGAAAAAGGTAAACTAGTTGTTTCAGGCTGCTAAGTTTTTGTAGTTTGTTACAGCNCTTATCTATTACAATTCCATTGACTCCATTCCCACTCTCTACTCCACGTCCCATGACTATATGTATATATAATTATAGTTGACATACATTATTAGTCAACATCAGTTTCAGAAATACAGTGCGGTGGTCAGGCAAGGGGGCCAGATGGACTCATGTCTTGTTAGGGAGACCACTTCATAGATGGTGTAGAGGCCTGACACAGTGAGATTTCTAAGGCCAGGGAGGAAGAGAACATGCCGCTTCAGTCTCGTTTCCTTGGACATATGATCCGAAAACAGACAACTGCCATATCAGACTCCTGGCTCTTCATGCTTGAGAGCCCCTGGGTAACCTCTCTGATAACATCTCCCAGGTGACAGCCAGCATCAACGCTGCCATGTGAGGAAGTCATCTTGGTGTCCAGGCCAGCCTAACCTGCCAGTGACCACCTACAGCTGACATCTGACTGCACTAGATGAGAGGCTGAGCCAAGTGGGAACTGCCCACACACGTTCTCTCCTAATTGCTGACTGTGGTGGGCAGAAGTCGAAGATGACTCCAAGTACACCTACCCTGAAATACACCCACCCTCATCCCCAGCCCTACAGTGTGGGTGCGAGTTGTGAATATGACAGGATAGTCACTCTCCTGATTCTGCCATGCTGTATGAGACGGAGGTAATAAGACAGCCAACTCCTATGATTATGTTACATTTTATAAGATTCTGTGGCAATGTAATGGAGAGACAGAACTCTTCCACTGGCTTGGAAAATGGAAGCTGCCTGTGTGACCCTGAGCAGAGAGCCCAGCTACTTTACGTCCAAACTCCTGACCCAAAAGCACTTTGTGATAATAAATGGTGTTGTGATAAGTTCTTCAGTTTCTGGCAATTGCACAGTAATACAGAATAAATACACTGGCCCACAAAAATCACGAAAAAGGTAAACTAGTTGTTTCAGGCTGCTAAGTTTTTGTAGTTTGTTACAGCTGTTCGTAAGCCGACTGAATTGGGGATGATACGTGATTCAGCAAGAGTGAAAAAAAAGCACAGCTCCCTTCTTTTTGAGACAGGTAGGACGTAGGCCATTCACTAATTCTACAACAAGAGGAAAGGGGTGACTGGAGCACTGCTGTAAGATTCACACAGAGTCAGGGAAACATCGCACAGTCAAGACAACAGAAACACGCACATCACATTTTGACCTACATGTTTGTTTATGTGCTTGCCATAGAAACCCTTGAAAATATCTCCTGCAAGTTTTTGACACAAAAGGCCCCGGGCTCCTTAACTCAGGGACTTCAGCCCTGTGGTTCCTTTAACTCTCAAGTGTCTCTAGCACAGCCCTTCACATGACGTCAGGCCTCTGTGAGGATTCAGGAATCCTCAGACTGGGATAACAGAAAGAAAGCCGCTTTTCCCATCCTCCATTCTGGTAGACTCTCATCACCCTTTCTCTGTACTTGTCCTCATGGGCTACTCCCCCAGCTTCTGTGGACAATGCAACCTTGTTTTCATTGTCACTATCCCCAAAGTGTATTGGCTTATCGAGCAGAATCTCATCAGGATTTTAGCAATTATCTGTTCAAAAAATGGAGTGATTAATAATGCATGAGGTTTACATAGCTATGTGGGTTAAACAGATAAGGTTTTTAAGGTGTTTAAAAAGGTATTTGAGCTGAATTAACATATCACAATTTGTGCTTATCAGATTCATTTCCTATGGCAGTTAAAACAAATCACCACCAGCTGGATGGCTTTAAAAGAAAGCTATCAGAAGGGTGGTAGATTGGGGGAGAGGGGCTATCACTTTGTGAGGGGTGTAAAGTATAACTATTACATTATTTTGTATACCTGAAACAAATTAAATATATAAATAGATAAATACAAATAAATAAATAAGGGAAAGCAATTTATTCTCTCCCTTTTCTGATGCTAGAAGTTCCAAATCTAGACAGCCAGGTCTTGTTCACTTGCTGAAGTCTCCAAGAGAATCCACTTCATGACTTTCTCCAGCTGCTGACACCACTGGCAACCTCTGTCTTGTAGACGCACCACTCCACTCTCTGCCTCCATCGCATAGCGATGCTCTCCCTGTGTTCACACTGTCTCCTCTGTGTGTCTCTTGAGATCTCGCCTCCTCTTCTTATAAGGACACTAATCATAGTGGATTAAGGGCCCACCTGACTCCAGTGTGACCTCATCATAACTGACATCTTAATTATACTTGCCAAGACCCTATTTCCAAATAAGCTCACACTGACCGGTACCAGGGCTGAGGATGTGAACATATCTCCTGGGGAGGATATAACTCACTCCACAACATACCCCTTATACAGTTGCCAAGTGAAGAACAATGTTAAGGCTTAGACAACACTTTGAATAAACGGTCTGTGCAGTTAATGTAAGGACACTTGATAAATGGAGGACAGACAATACCACCAGCATTTTAATTAAATCACCACTACACTCCATTGTGTCCCCCCTTCTCTCACCAGGACTCCTCCATGTTCTCCCTCAGTCAGCCTCAAAAGGTCATTTGTACAGTATTAAATGTCATTTTTATTTCTGGCATCCTAGAACCCATGTGTAACTTTTGACTGTAGTTTCTTAAATATATTTTTGAAATTTCTACAATAAAGTAAAAAAAAAAGTACAGTGGGGGTCAGCCGAGTGGCTCAGTTGGTTAAGAACTCGCTCAAGAGTTTGAACTCTGAGCAACAGCGGTTCGATGCCCAGCCCGAGCTGAGCAGCCACTGAGCTGCCAACAGGTGGCAGGATGGCTCAGCTTAAAAAAAAAAAAAAGTACAGTGGGGCAAGTAGTAAAATGGGCAAAAACTGTAACAGTCACCTCAAAACAATATCAAAATAATAAGCACATGGGAGTGTTCAAATATAAGCACATGGGCCCACATGCATATAAATATCCATATGTGTATGTACATAATTCATACAAACATGCATTTTGGTTTATTTATTATGAAATGTCCATGGAACTGTGCCAGAATAAGTCCTCATTTTCATTAATAAGGAAAGCTATCCTCCCTCAATCTATATGAATTTCAATCCTTAGAGTTATTCTCATCATTATTATCAGTCCAAATTCTCATTATTTTGAAACAAAATATTTTAATTCATCAGAGCCTCATCTCTGGCAAATATGTAGACATACTACTAAAGTTTCTTACTTTGTGCATTTTGTCTTAAGATTCTGTGAGTTTCAAATATTTGAAAATATGGACAGCATGATACATGAGATCACTGGAAAAGTCTTAAATTCCTTACGGTGGAGCTTTGCCAACTCACCCCTCCTTCTGAGCCAGGAGGGGGAAAATGAAAAAACTGCACATTAAATTTTAACAGTGCATTCGTGGGGCAAACCCTAGACCTTGAGTGTTTCGTGCACCACTGACGTCAGTATATGCAGGTTGGTGGTGGTTCTCTTGTCAGAAAAACTCTGGCTTGTCTGAGGGACACTCGGCTAATACGTGGTCCTGTATTCTATAAGTATCTCTGCATGGAAAATGTTTTTATTCCAGAGGAAAGGGATGCTAGTTGTTGTCTGTTTATTTATAGAAGAAATACAGAAATACATAATTTAAGATGACTGGTGTGCTCTTTTGTGTGCCCATAAATATTTGAGAGGAAAATGTTTCCCCACTCATGTACATAAACACACACACAAAAGCATGATATGTAAATGACCTGCTAGCTTCTGTCCTTTAATACTGTTGTTAATCTTTTCAGGCCCTTGTTTTCATGGTGTTAAACTTTGTCTTGACTTTTCTCTTAACAGGTGTTCTGTCCGCCACCTTACATTATGGTTACTTGAATGCTGTGATCATAACTGTTTTTTCGAAGCACCTGTGATGTACAAACAAATTTTATTTCTATTAGCAGTTCAAGCTGTTAAGTGTCTCTGATAGGATTTGTTAACTTTTAAAATCTACCAAAAGCAGTATTTAAAACACACAGCTTTTCCCTTCCAAACTGCTACTAGAGTATATTAAAGAACTAAACTCATTTTCAGATCATTGAACTTTAAATGTGAAATGGAACCAGCATTTATTTTTTCTAAAGAGAATTTTTTTTTCTTCTTGTTCTCCTTCTTTCGTAATGATTACCGCCCGATCTTTGCACAATTAATGAGGTTTTACTTTGTGGCGCTTATGTGTATTGATTTAAAAATCTTTAATTGCCTCCTGCTAAGAACAACTGAGGAGAAATTGCTTTTCTCTTCCTTCCTTGTTTTCTTGGCCTGAATCAGTCTGAATAATAATCCCATAGAAGAAGGAAGTGGGATTCTCAAATGCACTATGTATTAGAAATAGTGGCACTTTGTCAATATAGATTACCTTCTTGCTAACATGAGAGCTGTGTACTACACTGGCTCAAACACAAAGGATCAGTTTGTAGAACTAGTTCTATTTAACGTTGGATCAGAAAATATTCTTCTTGCCCATTCCCACCGAGTGCACTTTTTCATGCTTGCTTTGTCACATTTTTTTTTTGTAATGAGAGCATAAATATCTTATGGATCTATTACAAAATAGGCAAGGTCTCACTTTATTAACATTCTTCTTTTACATTCCACTTGTTTGGTACAATGGAGGCAGGGGAGGGGGAAAGGAAATACTGCCAGTTTTCTTTTAGGTATATTAGGGGGGGATAAAACCCCACCAAATCCCCTTCACAGCCTTGATCAGATGGTAGCTTTCTCTTTATCCTGTGTCACAACCCTCTCTGTCATTTTCCTTCCTTAATTATTGGAGGGGCCTCATGCTACGGTTTAACTAACCATCCTACCAACTGCAGCGGTCAAATACTTGCGTTGATAGGCCTATCCCTTCTCTTCATCTTCCTTTATGTTTTAATTAATTAACCAATTTAATGGTGATGGTGCAGGGAGGTCCTCACAATTTTTCCTCCATTTTAGGAAGAAAAATATGCTACCATTTATTTATCTGTAATTGATGATCAGCTGTTTTCCCCTCTTTGGGCTACTACAAATAAAGCAGCTATGTATATGTATTGTGGACGTATGTACAAGTTTTCTAGATACATATGCAAAGATGCACTTGCTGGGTTATTATATTTGGTATGCATATTTTTGACTGCATTCGAAAGGGTCAAATTCTTTTCCACATTGGTTGCAATCATTTCTCCTCAGTCCCACTGCCCCCACAATGGGTGAGGGGGTTAGTTGCTGTGTATCTTCACCCGCCTTCAAAGTGACAGACTTCTTAGTCTTTGCTCATCTGCTGTGTGTGTTGGAGAATCTCACGGATGTTTTAATTGACATGTCCCTGTTCGTAGTGAGACACTTTGTCCTTAGTTCTTAGGCAACCTGGATATTCCTTTATGTGATTGCTTAATCGCTCTATCTTTTTTTAAGTGTCTTTTTCATATTGAATTGTAAAAAATAAAATATTTTGTTTCTGATTGCCTTGTCAGCAATACTGGGGGTGCCAAAAACATGGACACAAGTAGACACTTTGGTCAACGTTGCTCAAGCAGTAGTTCACCATAATCAGAAGTGTCTGGACACTGATGGTAACCACTTTGAGCACCTCTTGTAATTGCCAAAGTCAAATGTGACTTATATTCATCTTTTGTTATCAGTATATATTGAGTATTACAATTTTAATAAAATTTAATAAAAATTTCTTAAAATGTGTATACATTTTTTTGGCACCCTCTGTATATGTGCGAATTTCTTAATATCTTGGGCTTTTCTTTCCACCATTTTGTTAACTGTAGTCTCAACACGTGAGCAACCTTCTTCTTTTCAGTCAGTCTCCACATTATCTCCAGATCTTCCCCATTTTTATCTACTCAAAATTTTCTTCTTATGTTAGCCACTATTCTCATACACAATCATTTTTTTACATTTTACTAAATCATTTCTTTAGTTTTCAAGCATGCTTTAGTATCAAAATCTTTTCTGCTGTTTGACAAATTAGACTATGTGGCCATGTTGCCTTTGAAACTGTTTCTATCAATTTATGGGGAAGTCAAATTATGGCTACAGTACTTAAGTTGTGTTCCTTCTTTTCTAACTACTTAGATGTATGTATGTAATTTTTGTTGTAGGTTGAAACCTAAATGTGAATAAGTAAAATCTAAATGTCTCATCTTGTTACAAGATCCTAAAGATACTGAATTTCATGAGACAACAGAGAAAGCAGTACACCAATATTAGAGGTACATACATATACATTGTTCTTCTGGGTAAGAAAGCAAGGCCTGAGGATGTATTAATAAGATCAATCTTATTCATTTTTTCTTTTTCTTTTTTTTTTAGTACAGAAGACAATTTATTATTGGCTGTATATCATGTATAAACAGTGTGCCTGAACTTTAAGGATGCAAAAATAAATACCACACCTTCATTCGGCCCAGGGATTGTGCCATTTAGATTGGAGAAACTGTGGCTAATGGAATCTGTGGGTCAATACATGACAGTGCTATGCACCAAGAATGAGAGTGGGGAAGACGTGGAGTCTGGGGTCAGGAAAGAAACTGTGCAAGTGTGGACACCTGACCAGTCTCGATGGCTGCATGGAGGCATTTAAAGTAAAAATAGCAAGGCTACTGCAGAAAAACCAAACAGGCTAAGTGCAGGAAGGAAGTGTCTCCATGGATGTGTACGTGGCCTAGATTTCACGCTGTAGAATAATGGTTCTCAAACTTGAAAGTGCATCCAAATCATGGGGAGGGCTGGTACAACTCAGATCCCGGGCCCCACACTTAGCATGTCTGAGTTGGTGGCTTGGGATAAGGCCTGGGATTTTAATCTCCATGCCCCAGTTCATTCTGGTATACCTGGTCTGCAGACTTTACTTTGAGTACCATAGCTGTTCAAACTTTTCATTCCATTTAGCTCAATCTGGCAGTTCTGTAAAATGTGGATTTAAAACAGATAAGGGTGAGGGGTGGCAAACTCAATCACGATTGTTCAAGAGATATTAGAAAAGACCCTGGGCAGTGTCCATAGATACAGAAGTGATCAGAGGGACTGAGAAATAAAAAAAAGATACAAGAAAAAGGAATTTTGGCTATTTAGAAACATAGGTGAAGGGGAAATCCAGGATAACTTTAAAACTTCTTAATTTTATGTGTAGATTTTTATGCCATGTTCTGAAAAGTTGGAATAAAGAGAGAGGAACATATTTCAGGGAGATGGTGACTTCAAACTTATATGTATTAATATAGACATGTCCTTCAGGCAGTTGGATATTAAAATTTAAAGTTCAAGGACATCATGGGAGAAAACTGTACATTTGGGAGTGATCAGTAAAGCTGGTAGTTAATGACCAAAAAGGAAGAGGGAGGAGAAAGATGTTAAAGAATTATAATAGTAGGGGGACCTTAGGGGACACAGAGAAGGGTGAGCAAAGGAATGAGTGTCACAGAAGTTAGTAAACAACTCCAAAATGGAGCAAGCAGTTTCAAAATGTGACAATATGGTGGTCATTGCTGAAACTGTTAGTTTCTGAGGAAGTAGGGGCAGAAGTAAGGATTCAGAAGGAAGGAAGGAAGGAAGGGAGGGGAGGGGAAGGGAGGAAAGGAGGGAGGAAGGAAGGAAGGAAGGAAGGAAGGAAGGAAGGAAGGAAGGAAGGAAGGAAGGAAAAAGAGCTAGGAGAATCTATCCTGGGTGAAGACTTTAATGAAAACCAGTATCAGGACTGAGATATTCTCCAAAGAGATATCCTCCAATACATGCGCTCTCTATATTTTATAAGTATAAGTAGCTGGTACGGTCATTGTTCAAAGACCTGTCCCTCCACAGGGATGTACTGAGAATCAGGTTCTGCATTTGATATCACACATGCTTCCCTATTTGTGGCAAATTTGCATGCAAAATACTTGAAACAATCAGCCTTCTGAGAAACTTAGCGCACATGTGGTAAACACCAAACACCAGGGTAATTTCTCCACAGTCTGCAGTAGATTACTCTGAGATTTCATCCAATTAAGTTACAACTAAATTGGTTTCTTTCTGCGTTGAGATTCTTTGGGAGTTAGGCTATGGGAATTTTGATGATGTTCTTTACATATCCACTCCTACCTCCAGATGTATGAAAATGCCTTTGCTCATCTTACAATTAAAATAAAGATACATGTTTCCTACATTTGATTATGACAATTTGCTCCCCTTGCTTGAGCTCACTTAAGCAAAATTGAGGAGGGTGACAGGGAGACCAGAAAGAGGTATACCTAAATTATATTTATTTTTGGATGTATATTTTCTGGGGCTCTATTGAAGCAAAATGAGCTATCTGTGCAACTTGATTTCTTGGTGTTGCTTTGTGGTTACTTTTATTGTTGCTGAAATTCTCACAATCCTAAAGACTTCACATAATTTGCACTTATGTTTTACTGCCACCAGGTGTTACAGAGACAGGTTTTTTGCTAGCTCTGTCTAATTACCCTAGAGGCACTGGAAATTGTTCAGCCCAGGTGCATAGAGATTATACAATTTAGGAATGAAAGCATCTAGACCCTGTGCAATTTATCGAGAAACCAATAAGCAAAGTAAGAGGTCTATAACTTAGTGAGGCTATCAAAACACAACAAGGATAAGCATGTCAAGTGAATAATAGTTATTTCTTAATTAAATGACACTTTATTAAAGTTCTTAGATATTATCACATGCAATGTATTTTTATTTGCCAATGAAAAAATATTGCAAAGACAACTCACCAAATAACAACTGCCCAATGAAATATAAACAGATTTAGGATTTTTAATTTGTATGGAACAAATGCGCATTGTGTTAAATTTGAAGTGCTTCTATTTAAAGTTTCTTTGTGTTCAACTTGAAAAGAACAACTGTGCAGCAAAAATATGTCCTGAAATTATATTTAAAATAAGATAATACTTACCATTTTTATTTTATTTTTTTTTTAAAGAAGGCCTGAAATAGGATACTTGTGGACTGGCCATGGTTGCGTTCTAATAGAAGAGAGGCTATTTGATTCTTTACTCTTGGCTGAGCAACTCTCATAGTATTGAGAGTCTCAAGACATTGTAGAGAGACTATTTTAATGAGAAAAATATTAGATTTCAAGGAAATTTATATTTGTATAAATTCATAAAAACTTCAGTAGAGGCAATGCTAAAAACAATAAAACTTAAAGTGCATAATATACTTCGTAGAACAATGAAGAAGCAAAACCAAATATTGACACATCATTCATTGCACTGAGTAAGCCTTTATCACTTCCTTACACTGTGAGCCCTGTTCTCCTCAATCCTTCATTACAAAGACTTTAAACACCTCTCTTTGCATGGGATTTAGTGAAGAGAAAGATACCCTTTGTCTTTTCCATGATATTTTCATGAGGTTTGCAGTCCAGTAAGGAAAGATAGAATAGTAAATGCATAACCGACCAACAGTAGGATAGGCTTCCTCTAGGGGCACCCATGGGAATGGGTGCTTAACACAACAGATTACAAAGGGTTTGTGATCGGTTATATCCCCAGCACTAAAAACGTTCTCTGAACACAATGATTAACTGCCTCTAGCTCTGGTCTAATATTGTGTCCCAAGGGTACAAAATCAGGGCTGAATAATGTGGGTTTAGCAGGTCCTTCTGGGGAGTCAGAGAAACAAGGCTTTGGCTAATGGGTCATTTCCAGGGAGTCTGAGCATCTTCAAAGACAGATACTTCGACTGGCGTCAGGAACATATTCACTCAGTGTTTGAAGAGAAGCGTTCCTTTCAGACCAACTCATTCATTTCACAGATAATAAATGGGTCCAGATGAAAGATGAGATCCAAACTCAAACCCTGATCTTTTTACTCCAAACACATTGCTTTTGTTCCCACTCCATAACCCTACCCTCACACTTCTGATTATGTCAAGAAGAAATTACTTCCAATTCCATGAAGTATTTTAGTTTTTACATTAATCACGGCAAAATAAAACTATATTTTGGTCCTTTTCATCCGAAGGAGCTGTTATAACAATAACAGTACTCTCTGTAATCATATCAGTATCACTATAACATATGTTCCATGGGGAGAATTTTTTTCTGTAATATTCATTTTAAACACTTTTTTATACATTGGCTAAAAAATAAATCAAACAGAAAATGTTTTGTATGTATGTAGCTACTGCCAGTACTTACATTAGAATGTTCCTTATTCAAAACAGAATCATAAATATTCAGAAGGTGCAATATACTATTTATATAGTTTACACGAACTTTTTTATACCTAAGATGTGAATTTTCCTTCTTTGCCTATTACTTTGTCAAATGTCTTAACAACAGGACCTGTTCGATAGGTGTCTTCTTGTAGTCATAGAAACATGTTACTTTATTCATTTTGTTTTCTTAACACTTTTTTTCCTTCTCTCCTCATAACAAAAAGACAAGTAAATAAGTGTCTTCGATTTATTATAAACACAAGCTTCTTTTTATATTATTTTCTAGCATAGGCTTCTTGTAAATGTCTTCTTAAAAAAGTAAATGTGGATGGAATAAATTTATTGAGTTATTAAAATTGCTGAAAGCAGAAGAATTTCAAAACATGGAACTGACTTTTTTGGGCATGTTGCTTCCCTCCTCCCTTCAGATAGTCTATAAAACAAGAATAAATACTAAATCTAGGAGTGCAGGGCTGGGAAACTATTCAGAGATCAATTTCCATATGTACATTTAATTCTACCTACAATCTGGTGGCCTTGATGCAGTTGGCACCTGTGATCTGGGTAATGTCATGACTGCCTGTTCAACGAGGAAAATCTCATTGAATAAGTAAATACCCAAACAGCAAATATGTTATACAGAGCCTGGGTAATTATGAACAATGAGCTACACAGAGATGGGGGGGGGGAGTTGTTTTAAGTGTTCTGTGCAGCCCTTGATGGTAATCAACCCTGATGGTTCTTTTAGATACAAGTAAATGACATTTGGTAATATTTCAGAAAAATATAAAAATAGAAGCCTAGCTCATAACAACTTCCAAAGAATGTGCTTCCCCTATTTAATGAAGCAGAAGGGGAGTCATAATATCAAGATTCTAGTAAATATTCTCTTCTAACTGCTCACCAGATGTATCCCTATTGAGTGCCTGTGTCTTAACCCATGTGCTTATAACATTTTCCAGGATCAATGAGCACATATCGGAACCTAGATCTTCAAGCCATTTGCTGCTGCCAAATTTCTATTGGATTAAGTGATCTCCTAAGGCTGAGTACATTCTCTATGCTAAAAATTTGATTTTTCTAAGCCAGAATGTAAAGCTAAAGAGATTTATAAACAGCTGTTGGCCCTTTGTAACACGAACACAAGAAAGTATCTAAATATTGAATAACCTTATTCTCTTTGTAGAGTTTTGTTGATTGCTATAATAAACTTTGCTTCTAGCCAGTATCCTTAAAGGTTAAGCGAAGTCTGTCTTCTACCCATAGATTTTTAATGAGCTACAGAAGGAAGTTAATGTATATCCAATACAGAGATTACTTTGCAAAGTCCCCTCTTAAATAAAGGTTTCTGTATTGCAGCAATTATTTGTTAAGTTCTTATTATGTCCAATGCAGTGTGCTGTTATGTACTAGGGTGATGCAGAGATGATTATGACACAACAGGTGTTCTAACTACAATCATCATGTCATGTTAACCTGGAATATCTCAGCTAAAAAATGTAGACAATAGTGGTAATATCTTAGGTCTTTTCAGGAACAGAAATACCCTCTGTTAGCTTTCTTTTGTCAGGTAAGTTCTGGAATACATTGTATGTATACCAAGAGGCTTCTATTATATCTCTTCATCTAAGCACTTCACCAATATGCTCTGCTCACTTACAATGAATGAGGCACTGGAAGAATCACTTTCAGCTTAGAAAGACATTTTAAGAAATGAAGGCTTACTTAAGGAGCTTGTACTCTTAAGGAATTTAAGGAGATCCTTTTAAACAATACATTCTTTTTTTTTTTAACAATATATTCTTTGAAAAAGCTCTTGGGTCACAAAAAGATTAGGTCTTGTGTTGAGACTTATTGTAATGTGGTGAAGGACTGTATCATACTCTTTTCTATCTAGATTTTGAACCGATTGAGAAGCAGAGTACATAATAGGATACTGGATAAAATAGTACCTTTACTACCAGCACAGCCAACTAGAAAATACGGTTTGTACAAAAGATTAGAATGAACTTTCTACATATTTCCACCAAATTGAACTTGGCTTCAGCTGTCTGTGCGTTAGTGATCTTAGCTCAAGGAAGACAGAAAAGCTGTGCAGGCAGGGAGAAGGTAGATCCAGAAAAAAAAGCACACGGCGACCCACTCTCCAGCAAAGGACAACTATTTCCTCCAGGAAAACAGAAAGGAAATAACTTTATGACAATAAAGCAGAATGGGAAGAGAGGATTCGTTCGGAGAAAAACAATCTATGCAACGAAAACAAGGTGGAAAACCCACAACAAATAAAATGTCAAAAGTTGTAGGAGCAAAGTAGCAAGCAGCCATTGGAAAGAAAATATCACAGGTGTTATTCGTTACTTTCACAACTTTGATAAAGTAGGTGGAAAATTAGGGGAAAAGCAAGAGAATACTCTCTGAGAATAACCAAGGCCATTGCATCTCTTCATGCTAACTACATGCTCTAAGGATATGAATAATTTCTTCAACTTAAAAGTATTTTTACAACACCAAATAATGCAGCCACTTAAAGGCATGAATGCTTTTAAAAATGACAATATGTAGGGACATTGCCAGAGATAAAATATCACCCATAAAAACCTACTTGTAAAAATCAATTAAAATTATATAACCTTACAACTAGAACTAACCATAAACAAATGTATTTTATTTATTCTCTTCATTTAAAATATGAAAAAAGAGAACTACCTGAAGTAGTTTGAGTTACCCCAAATTCTATAGCTAAGTTTACAGAAAATTTGGGTGAGGTCCCTGTTAAATATCTTATATATAATGACATACTTGGACATTTAATTTCTAAAGCTATAATTAAAGTGCACTTAAAAGTTAGAAATTTGTATATGTACACATATATATATATATATATGTATATCTATATACATGTATAGATATATATGAAAAAATGTAAAAGAAAGAAAAAGAAAAAGGAAGGAAGGAAGGAAGGAAAGGGAAAAAGATAGAGAAAATGAGAAAAAAACATAACAAATGAGCATATGAGTTATAAAAGAGATAAACATAAATTACTTTTTTAAGGGAAAAATAATACTAAAAAATCTCTTTTGCACCTGCATACATCAAATGAGAATTCTTTTCCCAGGGCAATGTCTACTATCTGAGCTCAGTGCGATAGAACTCTAGAATAAACGGGCATGGATGTACTGAGAACCTGGATGTACTGATTCGTATGCAGCGGATCAGCTCAAGAAACCCTGAGTCGTATGCTGAGAAGAAAATATCAAAATGACTTATGAAACCTACGGGCACCTGAATACTTGTTATGCTACCTTGTCAGAGATGAATTCCCTTGATATCTAGAAAATAAAAGAGCAGCTGTTTAGTGACTAAGACTTAGGCAGGAAGATAATGTTAGAATCCAGTTGTGATCATTTCTTAGGGGTGTGACCTTTTCACTATGTCACTGAAACTTTGAACTAAAGGTGCTTTGTCTTTGTAATGGAGAGAATTACACTTCATACAAAGTTGCTGGATGATCAAGGAGGAGAATGCATGGGTAGGGAGCACTGGAAGGTGGGCACAAGGACAAAAGGGTTTAGTGACCAGAGAGGAATTTATAAGGGAAGCATGACCCAAATTCTGTGTGAGGGGATGTGTCTCATGGTGGCCTTGGCTTATTACCAATGGAGCAACTAACATTCACTTAGACTTTCACTTAGAATAGTACAATGATACATTTTTGTTTTAGAGAGGTCCTCTGTTTGTAGGGTGATGAATATTAGTGAAAGCTGGAATAGAGAAAAATCAGGAAAGAGGTGATTGCAGTTATTTTGTGATAATATTAAGCCTCTTTCAGTTTTAGGTTATTAGTTTGATTCATAGATATTTTCCTGTGCTTGTGTCTGATACTTGTCAAAATAAAATAAACAGGAAAATAAGCTCTGAATGTCATGAGCACACCATGACAGTTGGTTATTGATTTTATGCTACATGATTTTTATTCTAAGAACAATGTAAAACAGAGAGGGCACTTATTGGGGGAAAAAAGACTATTAAGTAATTCTGACCATTTTGTAGTTTATACTTGGCAATTGACTCTAACCATACTATAGAAAATAATAGAAATAGTTAAATTTTAAAATCCTAATTAAAACATCCAACATTACATATCAATATTTGCAACAAAAATAGTTTTTTTAATAAATTTTTATAAATGTTAATTTATATAATTTTTATAAATGTTAATGTTTTTTTAAACTTAAAATATCACATTTTAACCTTTCTAATTTAAATCTGAGAGAATTACTCAAGAGTAAAATGATAATAGTCTAGTATTTTAAAGATATTAATAAAACAACTTTTTAGAGGGAGAATGAGAAATGAGGCATCTGATTATATTTACTGATCCAAAGATGAATTATATTAAAGTTAACAATAATAGCTTGTAATTTCAGAGCAAGCACCTTAAACTAGATACAGCAGGGACAAAAAAATCTTAAAATATCTGTATTCTCTTTAGGGAACCACACTAATGGAGTTTTGCACACACAGGGATTATTCTGTTGCAGAAAAGACAATAAAATAGAAATTAGGAGGCAGAATGTATCGCAGAAAAGCAGTGTGTTCCTGCCATATCTGATATACTATTAATCCTGTTAGCCAGCTGATACTGAATTTAAAGGAAAAGAAACAGCACATTTTGCAGTATTTGTTGTTTAGACATATCTTTTCGTAACAAAAACATTTCATACACTTCTCTAGGTGAAGTGATGGCTTGGTAAATGAAAAACAAAAGTTACTGTTTTGGTACAGGATTTTAAAATATGATCTACTTGCACAGATATTGATGGTAAGATCCACTATTATGAAGTCATATGTCAAAGAGGACTATTCCATTTTACTTAATAATTCCAAACCAAATTAGAGCCAGAGCATTTAAATTGAGGCCCATGTACGTCAATTAAAGAAAACTAATTAGCTACAATTTTCTGTGGTACACTGCAACTGAAACGTAATATACATTTGACAGGAGCCCAGGGCTATTCCCAATTATCTTAAGAGGCTAGGGCCCTACCTTTCTTTTTTCCTGATTTAGTTTCTAATTCTTATATTAGGGTAGTTGCCTTTCAAGAAATTCAATAGTCCCCAAAGTCATACCTCAATCTAACCTGAATTTAGCTGTTTTCCCCTCCCAAGTCATCTTGAAAATGCCCCAGCTTGATACTATACTTACATTTTCAACTACTCCATCACTCAGTCATGTTTGCATTTTAAATTTGCATTGCATCATTAGACATTTTAAATTTTACTCTAACTAATTAAAAATAATTCCACTCAGAAAATGTTGCACAATAACCCTTGGCAAACATGGGGTTCCCATTTCACAGATTTTTTTTTCATGTATTTATTTCTGTTTATTTTTTCATACTCCATAGGAATGTGGTACTGATATGCATGAGCTATACATCTCATGAAGCTATTGGGAATAAATAGAAAAAGTGAGAATGAGAGAAAATTAGAATGTAGAGGCTTAAGTAGACAAAACAAAGTGACAAGGGGGAGTAGATATTTCACCAAAAAAGCCTAGAGAAAGATCAAATAGCGAGGTTAGACTCAGAATTTGAGTTGTGCCCTGCAGAGAGCTATAAAGGATAAACAAACAAACAAAAAAAAATGTGTGTTTGAAATGGCTTGACTCAATTTGTACATTAAGTAACCTTGGATAAAGATATATGTATAAATACACACACCTGCAAACACACAACTTAGTGCTGGGGACAGACTCAATAGTAACAGCTAAGTTAGACAGTTAATCAATATTGTTGTATTTCATCTATTTTGGGAGTTCATGGATCACCAGGAGACGTGCCACGTGGAAGTCTGGAATTCCCTGTACCTGCAAACTCTGAAGTGAGCGAAACATAATAATCGATACATACCCCATGCATTTACTTCGCCCAGCACTTTATATGCATCCTCCATAAAACAGAGGTTAAAATTAATCACAAACATTTGTGCAGTCAGTGAATTGGAGGAACTAACGATTTGGTCACTGTGCGGGGACATGTGTGCTAGTGGTCAGCAGGTCACCGAGACCAGGTTACTGACAGCAGTCGCGGCTGAGAATTTTGAGCTGTTCGTCCTGTGGGCCCATGTTTCTATGTTATTAGATTGTGAAAGAGACTTCAATGCCCCTCCCTCGAAGAAAGGATTTCAGGCCTTAGTGGCTTTAAAGGTTTCATAACCTCTGGGTACTTGTTTTGGGAGCTCCTCAGAGTGTGAGTGTGTGCATGTGTTTTAATCACTTATAATTTATTACTTGTAGACAACATCCCTTCTCTTATAGGTCACTTAGGCGCCAGGTTCCTCCCTCCCCCCCGTCTCCCCCCACCCTACACTTTGAACAGAAAAGGGCATCCTATTAAAAATAATAATAATTACACCAGGACTCACCCAGTAAATCTCACCCACCGTCCTGAGAGGGGCTGAGAGACTCCAGGCACTGGGTGCCAAAACAGCTCTAACCCACGAGGGCAGACACCATCATAGGCAGAGGGTTGGCGGCAAAGGGAGAAAAATAGACACACCTCAGCTGTGCAGCTCTCTGTCTCATATATATATAATATATATTTTTTATATAAATAAATATAAATGATTTAGGTAGCATAAAAGTATAAAGCCCTGAAAGGCTGCATTAGGAGAACCACAGTAGAGATACTTAGGACTTGGAATGAAGGGACAACTACTTTTACAGTTAACTATTCATATTTTTTGGGAAAAACAAAAAGAAAATATTTTCTATCTTGCTATATACACCAGAGGCATGATCACGAGAAATCAGGAGACCTGAGCTCTTCATTATCATTTAGATGTATTTCACTGACCAAGCTATCAAGTTGGGTGATGACAGAACAATTCCATCCTTACGTGAAATTGGCATCTATGACATGGGGCTTGAGCCGGTTCTAAAGGCAAAAATAAGCAGAGAGAGCAATAGTTAGACTCCTTGCTCTGTATTGACACTTTTCTCTGAATGCTCACTGAAGGCCTTCTGAGAGTTCTCTCTCTACTGTCAGTGCATTGAAGAAAAACAAGGAAAACACATGGCTGGTTTACCCATGATGCCACGCATATGCAAATATCACCCAAATGGGAAGGCTGTGGCATTAGAGCTCCACACAAGCATTTCCCTGAAGGACAGAGAGAAAAGGAAATTACCTCAACAGGCAGAGTTATGAGTGGTGCGTCTATTAGTCGCTTTTAAGAGTCACTTTAAGAGTGACTAAGAGAGCCTTAAAGGAGAGAAGCAACAATTATTTCTGGCAGTCACTGGACATCGGGCTGAATAATCGGGGATCTAGAAAGTACAAGATTAGGAAACTGGTAACGTGGAGGCCTAGGAATCAAGGTTATGGATGAACCCCTCAGAGTGAGTGAGGGTAAGAGGCTATTTGTTTCCTGTGTAAATCTCATGAAGGCACTGATTTCAGTGAATGTTCCCCAGAGTCAGGATTTCACAATGACCTATTTTGTGAGTGGACAGCAGCTGCTCCCCACAGCCTTTCCTCCTCTTGCCGGATGACCACATACATGAGGTGGCCGTGAAGCAGACACAGAGATCACACTTGGTCTCAGCAATGTCTGATCTGCCCAGCCATTGCAGAGCCTCGCTGCGCCCCTAACAGGGTATCACGCCCAAGAGAACTAACTGGCCAGCCTTCGGGTGGTGGACTAATTCATTACATTGGTTCCCTTCATATCGGAAGGGCAGCTGTTGATTTTCACAGGAAAACATAACTACTCTGCATATGGATTTGTCCTTCTTTCCTTCAGTTCTTTTGCTAACCCCCATCTCCATGAACTAAAGAAATATCTTTTTCATCACCATGATTTCTCACCCGAGAGAGCTTATTTTACAGGAAGAAAAGTGCAGCTTTCTCCCATTCAGTCTCTATCTCTATGTATTAGAGACATTTTAGGCTGAGCATTTGTAACCATGTATGTTTCCGTTGCTCTGATTTTGACCTTGGCCATAAATAGAAGAGTATGATTAGCAGAGTAATAAGATTAAGACTAAGTAAGTCTCTCTCTATATATATGCACATGATTCACCTTCTAAGTTGTATGGAATGTATAGCTGTTCACTTTCACGGTCTTTAGGGAAAGTTTGGCTGGTTAATAATCTGACACCAGAGTAGATAAAAGGTGAAATCAGTTTTAACTGCCATTTTCTGGCTAATAAACTAAGCGACCATTATAAATAGTGGTTCATAAAGTATTGTGAGAAAACCAACAATAAAGTTCAGAAGAAAATAGTGACACAAATTCTTAAATTTAATTAAGACAAATAAACAAATACATAAATCAGTTATATCATTATTTTAAAATAAAGATGTAAAGTAAATTACACTTATTTAAAGTAAATTGTAATAGCATTAAACAAAAGGATTTGGACTCAGATATCAAAGAAAAACCTATAAGGACAAATGTAAAATATCTTGGCTTATAGGTTTTGGTAAGAGGAAAAATAGAGGTGGATGTTGTCTCTGACGATAATTACACAGGTTATTTCTCTCAATTTTGGAATCAACATTTTGTAAATTTTTCTATCAGACATTTAGGGAGCTAAATAATATTTAGACTCTTGTGCCACAATAAATGTGGAACTATTAATCCAAATTTTTTTCCAAAGCTACATGAAGTGTCAGACCCACTAGTGTTTTGAACATCTTTTGAAAACATGACAACTACCTTTTAAACAAACTGAAGGATGAGACTACAACATGTTCTGACAGACACAAGTCGGTTTTTAGTAGAATGTTTGGTATCATTAGCTTTACATTATACTCAATTCGTTAAATAAACTCAAAGATTTCAGAGGAGTTTTTAAAGCATTCAATACATCGTTTGGAAACAAGAATGTTGGTCATATATTGATTTATATAAAAGCTGAATTATAAATCTAGAAATGTATCCTATCTTTTGACAATTGTTTAGATCCCTGTGTATCCCTGGTCCATTGCTTTCAGTTTAGGCTCTCCACTATGACCCCTGTTTATCTTTCCCCTTTGCTCACTCCAGTCTGACCCTGCCTCCGCTGCAGCCACTAGGCCGCACTGCTTCTCATGCTCAGGTCTCTCATCCCAGGGACAACTTTGTGAAAAGAACACCATTCTTCAAGACCAACCTGAACACCTCAAAAGTGAAGATGCCATCTATTCATCTTTTGAAAATCAGTCAATTCCCCTATTAGCCTTCCTTAAAATTTTCCATCAACAGCCCTTCCCAAATACAAAGATCTAGGATCACCCAGGGGATAGCTCTGCTAGTTCTGAATCGTTTCATCTAAACCTCTGTGATCCTCACTGTTCTTCTGTCTAAAACAAAGGAATAGTGCATATTAGCCATCAAAATATATACAGCTCTTATTAATATTAGAATTTTATATGCCAGTATAATGGATTATCCAATATATTATCCAATATATATAGCTGTTATGATGATCACAGTGATAATCATTAGGATTATTTTTTAAATATTAATGCATATCAAAATTTTTACATAAAAATGGTACCCCTATAATATGGAAGATTATCAATATTATTCTCAAAAATAAGACACACTTTTGTCTATGTTCTTTCTGAAGGATTGTCACCTTTTAAATTATTATATTTTCTCTATGACCATTTTTGTAATTTTTATAGTATTCTGTTTGATTTAGATTTTATAACCTCTTGCTTTATTTCTAGGGACTTTCCAACATAGAAATCAAGTGAACACTTCTATATTTTTTTCTATTAATTACAATATTTACCTGTAATTTCTGTAACTTAAGTGAAGCCCTGTTTCAGTAATTATGGGAATTAACTTCAAAAGAAGCTAAAAATATATGAAATAAAATTGTAATAAATGAGTAGAAAACGAAGAGACAGACATCCATATAATATATCTAAAAAAACACAATCAATGTGTAATGGACTGAATGTGTCTCCCAAAATTCATCTGTTGAAATCTGAACCCCCAACGTGATAGTTTAGGAGATGCAGTCTTTGGGAGGTGATGTATGTCATGAGGAAGAAGCCTTCACAGCTGGTATTAGCATCCTTATCAAGAACCCCAGGAAACTCCCTTACTCTCCTTCTGTCATGTGAGGATACAAGAAATCAACCTTCTGACTGAAGCAGAAGGAAGGTGCTCACCAGAGCCTGACCATGCTGGCACCCTTATCTCCGACTTCTAGCCTCCAGACTGTGATAAATAAATTTTTATTGTTTATAAGCCACTCTTTGGCAGTAATTTGTGACAGCAGCCCAAACCAAGACAGAGAGCGAAGTTAAATTTGAAATGGTAACATATTGTCTTTTCTCCCTCAGCTTTAATGAGGTATAATTGACAAAAATTATATGTATTTAAGGTACAATGTGATGTTATTATACATGTATACATTGTGAAATTACCACAATCAAGCTAATTAACATACCCCTCACCTCACGTAGTTGGTTTCTTTGTGTGTGTGTGTGTGTGTGTGTGTGTGTGTGTATCTGTGGTGAGAACATTTTAGATAAACTTAGCAAATCTTAAATGTAGAAGAACTTATTGTCTTTCTAATTAACTATTTAGGTATCTAAAATGCATCAACTCTTACTTCACACTATACAAAATAATAAATCCTAGATGAGTTGCATAGGTAAGTATAAAAAGTAAAATAAATAGAACACTTCCATTGCCTTGAGAGGGGGGAGGAAACACAACTTCTAAACCAGGCAGAAAAAAGCTTTAATCTTTAATTCTTGGATTATATTAAGATAAAGAGTTTGGTTTTTTTTAAGCAAAAGATATCTTTAAAAGAAAAAAAAAATCTCAGAGTGGGAGAAGTTATTTCTAACATGAATAACCAAGGCCTTACATTAGGATAGTAAAAACACAACAACAAATCAATGAGAAAGTCAGGAAAACCTGTAGAAAAATGTGCAAAAGTCATAAGGCAATTCACAAGAAAGTACAGTAGTCCCCCTCTTATCCATGGTTTCACTTTCTGTGGTTTCAGTTACCCGCTGTCACCTATCATCTAAAAACATTAAATGGAAAATTCCAGAAATAAACAATTCATAAGGTTTAGATTGCACCCCATTCTGAATACTGTGACGAAGGCTTGTGCTGTCCCGCTCTGCTCCTTCCAGGACAGGAATCACCCCTTTGTCCAGAGAACCACACAATGAACGCTACCCAAACATCAGTCACTTAGCAGCCTCGTTTCTCAGAGAGACCACAGATACAGAACTATTATTATAGTATATTGTTATAATTGTTCCATTTATTATTAGTCATTGTTGTTAATGTCTTAATGTGCCTAATGTATAAATTAAACTCTATCATAGGTATGTATGGATAGGAAAAAACACTATATACAGCACTCAGCACTGTCTGCAGTTTCAGGCATCCACTGGGAGTCTTGGAATGTATTCCCCACAGATGTGTAGACAGACTACTATATATTCAAATAGCCAATAACTGTATGAAAAGGTACTTCACTTTATTAATCATCATGGAAGTGCAAATTAAATACAATGAAAAGTAGCTAAACAGACATCAGCATAAAATAAAAAAGGTATATCTTTCTGTTGTTCTGACACCAATTCCAACATGGGGGGATGGGTTCCCCACACCCAAGACATCAAGCAATTCTCAGACACCAGCAGGGTCCAACCCCAACCCTCCTTTCAAATTCTGAGGCCAGTTGCAAGCCAAGATTACAATCTGTGCTTCTGACCAACCATCTACAGGCCAGAGGTTCCAAGAACCCCTCTTTGGACTTCAGTTCTGATGCCATTTATAAGTCCAGGTTGCTACCTCTACTTCTGACTCATTGTTTATAAATCAGAGGTTTCCACGACACCCTTTTCGGGTTTGATTAATTTGCTAGAGTGGTTCACAGAACTCAGAGAAACGTTTTACTCACTAGGTCATCAGTTTATTATAAAAGGATATAACTCAGGGACAGCCAGGTGGAAGAGATGCATTGGGCAAGGTATGGGAAGAGGCCATGGAGCTCCCATGCCCTCTCCAGGTGTGCTGTTCTCCCCCGGATATCCACGTGTTCACCAACCTGGAAGCTCTCCAAACCTAGTCACTTGGGGTATTTATGGAGGCTTCATTACATAGACACGATGGATTAAATTACTGGCAATTGGTGATAAGAGAGATGGGACTCAACGTTCCAACCCTCTCATCACATGGTTGGTTTCTCCAGTGACCAGTCCCCATCTTTAGTCGTTCTAAAAGTCACCTCATTAACGTAACAAAAGATACCTTTATCACTCTCATCACTTAAAAAAATACCTAGGACTTTAGGAGCTCTGTGCCAGAAACTGGGACAAAGACCAAATACATATTTCTTATTATAAATCACAATATCACAGTACACAATAACAAATGTTAACAATGAAAGGAAAGCCACCAGAATTCACCAGAATGCCCAGCTAATGAGGATAGAAATTGCTACAACCTCTTTTGAAAACTGCTTATCAGTATCTACTTAAACTGAATTATTTATAAACTAAGACCCAGCCATGTTCTTCCCACAGTTCTCAAGAGACGTGCACACACATGTTTAAAAGTGTCACATACAAGGGTGTTCACAGCAGCATTATACAAAGTTGTGTCTAAAGGAACTATCTAAAGGCCCATTAAGTGACATCAGTAAAGAAATTTGGGTGCGTTCACACAATGAACCCAAAGGGCAATGAGACTGCATGGGCTATAACAACAACAGGAATCCGGGCGAGTCTCACCAATTACTTTTTAAGTAAACAAGATGAGCAGGGAGTATAACTCACTGTAAGTTTCCATTTACATCGAGTTCATCCACAGGCAAACGAAATATATGGAGTTAGAACTCAATGTATTGTTTGCAGCTGGGGCAGTGATATAAAGTGAAGGGACCTGGGGAGGCCTCCAGGTACTGGTGATAATCTGTTACTTGTCACACATTGTCATCACCAGATGAGAATCCATCAGGATGCTCTCTTGAATATGTACAATCTTATGTATATATGTTGTAATTCATTACAGAGCTAAAAAAGACATAGGATGTAGTCAAGTCTGAGGGACAAAAAGATAAATCACGAGAATAGGCCTATGGTTGGAAAGGCCTTCTCATTCTTGCCATGTCAATTAGATATAACAGAAACAGTGTTATTTGATGGTTTTAAATAACAGTTTTTGTATATTACCAAATGCTGTTTGGTCTATAAAACAGGGAGTAGTTCCTGGCTATTTCTCTCATATAAAAAACTGATTCTTCATTTTTATATTCTCCTCTAGCTGAATGGTATATTATAAGTGGGTAAATTAAATGTATTCTGATAAAAGGCAAATATTTAATGATCCATTTCAGAAAGTCATCTGCATGAATTTCTGAAAGATAATGCACTAGCAGCAGTTGTAAATTAGCATTAATAGAATTGAAAACGGAAATATATGTATCAGTCATATGGCAGAATTGGCTCTTCACTGGCTTTAAAACAAAACTAATGAGCAATTTCCCTGAGACTTGAAAAACTTGGCTTGTTCAAATACCTTAAAATAACATTGAGCAAGTATCTTTCACTTCCTAGGGCAATTTGTATACTGTAAGTGAAACAAATAGAGATCCGAGATGGCAGAGTAGCTAAACACTGTGCCTGCGTCATCCCATGAACACATTAAAAGTACAGCTAAATTATAGAACAATCAACCTGAAGAACCATCTGAAGTCTAGCTGAGCAGAAGTCCCACAACTAAAAATATAAAGCAGCAGCCACGTCAAGACTGGTAGAAGGGGCAGAGACACGAAATGGGCCCCACACCTGCGGGTGGTGTTGAGAATCAGGAGGGGTATCTTGTTCGCCTTGGTTTCTCCTGGAGGAGCGAGGGACCCCAGTCTCCCACACCATGCTCACCAGCCTGGAGGACTGGTGTTGAGAAAAGGAGACCCCCACAACATCTGGCTGTGAAAAACAGTGGGGATTCAGACTGTTGGGCCAGAAGGCTGCGGGAAACCCAGACATCCATTTAAGGGTATGCTCACAGATTCACTCACTCACAGGCACTCACCTTGGGCTCCAGCGAAGGGATGGTGACTCAGGGGACCTCAGAGACATACGGGGAGGGGGGGCAGACTGAGGTGTGTGGCTTTGGAGGGAGGACCAGCATTTTTACAGTGAGGGGTTCACCTTCCTGCTGCTGGCAGGCAGGCGCCATCTTTCCTGTGTTAAGCCCACCCCCACAGGCCAAATCTGAATCTGATTGGTCTGGTGAGCTCTGCTGCTCAATCCCACTGATTCACTGGTAACCCATCCCACCCAACTCATGCACTGCTGGAGGCACTTTTTCCGTGAGCAGCCAGCCCCACCCACATTGCACTCTTTCTAGGAAAACTATCAGAGTCCTTGGGCCCCAGGTGGGCGGCGACTGGCCTGAGTGTGCTCTGGGACTTCTGCTGAGTAGCTCCAGGCTCACCACTGTCACCAAATCAGAATTTACAGTAACCCTTTGTCTTTAAAATATTTTATTGTTTTTTCCTACCAAATTATAGTTATCAATATTAATAGTCATACTCCTATCCATATTACTCTCAGGAACATGTCATATGATATTTTCTATTAATTTACAAATCAATCTAAAATCAGTCTTTATTAACTGCATTCATTTGATATTGAAAATGAATTAATATACATATTGTTGCTTTTGTCATTTGATCTATTATTCACATCAATAAATATATTAGTTAACTGACTGGCGATACCTCTGTGCCTGGAATACAGGGTAATTCCAAAGAAAAGTAGCACATTAACAATTATTAGGAAATAACTGTATTCTTTTTCATACATGAATTGATACTAGGCCCTTTTAATTAACTTTTTGTCTCAGTTATTGATAATATGTATTCAAGCCTTTTCTGCTTCATAGCTGTGTGTGAGGGGTGTTGGTGAATTCTCCCTCATTGTATCTACTGGGGAGTTCTGCTACAAGGGGGTGTTGCTCAGCAGTGTCCTTTAATACCAGAAAAAAAAGGGGGGCGGCATTCCAGGTAGGATAGACACCTCATTGCCTATTGTTGGGTTATGGAACAGACTGGTAGCATATTTTCTCAGGATCATGGCAGTTGGTGAGGAGAGGTTCAAAGGAACAAGAAGCATCTCCTATTCTGGACAGAGGGCCCTGAACAGGGTCTCCATTCTCTTTCCTGTGAGTGTGACCAAGAGACCTGCAATGTAGAATGCAGTGGGGCTTACAATGACAAAGACTCGATAATCAGACTTTGAATATGTTTATCTCTGTGTTGCAACATCCTGAGAAATGGAAACAATTAGCTGAGAGGATATACATACACACACACACACACACACACACACACACACATTAATTACAAGAAAGAAGGAATGAAGAAGGGAAAGGAAAAAAGGGAGAGAAAGAGAGGAAGGAAAATCTAACAGGATTTGCCTTTTTTTTGTTGTTTGTAAAAATACTCTTAATGATAGACATTAACAGGAGTATATATATAAGTATTGTGTTTTAAAGTCATTTCTCAGTTTGATTTTGGTTGGATATACAAGTAAAGATAGTTTAATGTACTAAATTATATATATCCATTTTAATCTTCTTGCTCAAACTTTTTTAATACAAGATTTTTTTTTACATTATAACATTTCAAATGAAATGTGTGATTTAAAAAAACAACAACAACAAGATTTTGTAAAAAAGGAGGCTCTTTCTGATGATATAAAGGAGTGCTGAAAGACCCTGTTGAACTATTGCAACATCTGTCTTTGCAAATGATAGCTTTTTCCATTTGATTATTCTCTAGATGGTTTTCCGGTGTCTTCTACCTATTCAGCTATCTAATTATCTTTATATCCCCTCTTCTGAAATACCTGCAGTGTGTTCTATAAAGGTTAACATTTGACTTTTGCTTAGTTTAAGAGTTTGGTGCTAAACTCATTTTGTAATCTTCACAGAGGATTTGTTTTCGAAATTCCTCTGTAGACAAACATTAAAATTTCTTGAATTCTTGTGAATCATCTTAATAGAAAGAAAAATAATAATAACAAAATTTAAAAATAAACAGGTTAAAAAAATGCCTGAGTTGTATGATATGGTGTAATGGATTGAGTGTCTGGCTCAGAGTCAAAGAGATCACAAATTTCTTTCCTCCCTCAGCACAAAATACCACTGTGTTATTTAGGAATTCATTTATTTTATCTGGAAGTAATTTCAGTTTTACAGTATTTTTTTTTCTGCACTATGTCCACTAATCCTTATCGCCCTGACATTCTTTAATAATACATCAGCAATTTTGAGAAACAGGAAAAATAATTTACAGGGGCATAAGTAACCCTGAAGATGCCAAAAATATTGGAAACTAGAAAAAGTGGATTCTAGAATCATAAAGTTAAACCCTACATGCAAATTCCAGAGTGTTTCCCAGGAAGGAAAGAGATAAGTTATTTTCACTCTTGACCCCTGGCTTCACTGAGGTTTTTCTTTTGCCTTCATGACCCAAATGGGCTGGTTAAAACATCGTCACTTTATATCAGTATCTAACAATCGTGATAACAAGTCAGAAACTACAACCATGATTCCTTAAATTTGGCCATATTCTTTTAATTACTTGTAAGGAAACAATAATAATAAACAAATATTATTCAAACTGTCCTCCTTCCACACCTTCCAGATAAGTCACTGATTTTGTTCAGAATATTTATATAAAATATATTTCCAAGAGATTCTTCTTTGTAGTAAATCTCAAAGTTCCAGATTTGTACAAGTCATTTCGTTGTTGTTGTTGTTTATTGTTTTTTTTCTTTCCTAAATAAGAGTACTACTTTGATTTTACTCTAGATTAACCAATTACTAGCCATTTAGCCTGAAGTACAATACTTTGGAAAAGATGTTGAGAATAATAGAAGAGCATGCTTATTACAGCATGCAGCGCTGATTAAACTGGCTCTGTTGTATAAACTTCGTATTCCTTTAATGCTTCAAAAATCATTCCAGATAAAATTTAATAACAAAAACATTTATTTTAAATGTAAATGCAAACAAACCAATATTTCAGATTACCCTATTTTGCATGCTTTCTATAACTTTGAGTAAAAAAATCAAGAACAGACGTAGAGTCTCCCAAAACGTGAGGACACTAGGCTATGAGTCAAGCGTGGATTTGGAAAATTCCATCACCAGGAATTCTCTGAGAAACTGGCTTCACATGAAAGCAATTGACCCTATGAGAAACATAGAATTTTTCAGTTATGTATAAGAATGAAATAAATAAAATTTAACTATTTATTTTTTTCATTATATTTTATTTGTTTTTTTTTTAATAAACAATATGTTGGTAATATAATATGTAAATATAAAAATATATGTACATATTAAGGATTCATCTACAACAACTTTTACTTACTGTGTGAACAATCAAAATGTTGGAAAGCTGTGCTTAGCCTATATTAAATATACCATTAGCTTCCCCTATGTCTAACTCACTGTCTGCCATGTTAAATATATAGTAATTAATTAATTATTCATTCTTTAATGAAATTCATGTAGCTGAAAAACTTCAAGAATCAATTACTGTAAGCATATTTGAAAGTTAGGTGTTCTTGAAAATCTTCATACATATTTTGCCTAGAATACCCTGTGTTGTCCTAAACTTCTTGGGGATGTATATTCTAAAAGACATATAAACTGGATATACTTTTTCAAATCTATTGTCTAATAATCACACATATACCCATTAGACCAGTCATTTATTTGCCACAAACTCATAGAAATGACTTGGAATTGAACATTGTCTATTTGTACCTTGCCCAAAGAAACACTTGGAAAACTGAAATACCACAAATTTGACTTCGCTCACATTTCCCACCCTTTCAAAACATGCTACGTTTGTATACCAAAAACTTTATTAAGCTTTTATGAAGCCATCTTTTTCTTTGCCCCAAGCTTATAAAAACTTATAATTTACAATATAATGACAGGAATAGAATGCTGCTTCACCCTAATGGCATGAAATCATAATTATGAATGTTTGTCGTGAAAACTACAAGGACAAATAAGCATATTCTGTACTTTGTAAAAGAGAGTTTGAGATTAGCTCTGAGCTATACATAGCCTGGTATTTTAATTAACAATAGAGACTATAAAGCTATTTATAAATGCAATATCAAATTAGCAGTTTATTTAATTTTAGTTTCATGTCCCTTGTCTCACTGTGCCTTAGGGGTTATTTTGAAGACTGTGCTTGTAATTTTACCATAGAAAATAATATAATACATTCCTAGAAGATACTCATTGTAATGAAATCACAGAAAAGTTGCTACCTTTTTAATGAAACATATTTTAGATTTTCAACCTTAGTTCCATCTGAATTCTAGTTTTAAAAGTGCTTTGTGAATGTCCTGTCTTCCAGTAGACTACCCTTTTCTTTCTCCAAAAAAAAGAGAATTCTTACCAATTTTAAGTTATTGAAATGTCCCTGTGTACATGCCTGAAAACAATGAGTTGATATTAAATAAAAGCATTGTATCCCCATTACTTCTGATAAATACAATTTTTAAATTAATCCTGAAGTATTAATTTTCATTATTTAGGTTTCTGTTTTATATGTAGTTTATATTATACTCAGGACGTATCCAACCCTAAGAGACTATAACATACATTTGAATGTTGTCACAAATTATAAATTACCATATGATATTTATACTTGATGAGTCTAAAGTAAATATGCAAAGTAAGGAATGAAATATAACACAAATGAGCATTAACATTTTGAATTAAAAAAGAGTAACAGAAAATTTCAATATTCGGAATACTACAATATCTCATTATTTTAAATGAGGGCAAAACTAGACAAAATAAAAATTTTGAAGCTGTGCTATAATCCCAATTAATTTTTTTTACTTTGATATATCAATAAAAAGATGTAGATTATTTGTTTAAATAGTTTTACTGGAAATATCCTACCACGATATTAATGGATAACTCATCAAAGGGAAAAACTCACTTAGGTACTAAAACTTTATTTAGACAGTTGATCTATTGTCAGAATATGAAAGGTATTTCTTCTTTTGGTGATGGAAAATTCCAGCCTACAATAGAGATTTTCAAATCAATTTTTTAAAAGAGTAGTTTTAGATGTACAGAAAAATTGCAAAAATACTACCAAGAGTTACTCTATGTTACACACCCAGTTTTCCTTGCTAATATCTTACAGCAGTATGGTGTATTTGGAACATCAAACCAATATTGATACATTATTTTTTATGTAAAATCTATGCTTTATTCACATTTCCGTAGTTGTTACTCTCTTTTTTTCTGCTGTAGTATCCCATCCAGGATAGTCTTCATATCTCCTTATCCTTCTCTTCGGTATGACAGTATCTCAGAATTTTCTTAATTTTTGTGACCTTGACAGTTTTGTGGAGTACTTATCAGGTATGTTGTGGACTGTCCCCATGTCAGGACTTGTCTGGTATTTTTCTTATGATTAGACAGTGCTATGGAGTTTGGAGGAGAAAGAGGTAAAATGTCATTGTCATTAGATGAGGTCAAGGGTACGAATTATCATTACTGTTTATGTGAACTTTGATCAGCCTCAGTGTGGAAGTGTTCGCCATACTGTAAAATTCTTCTCTGCCCCCTTTTCCCTTCCTTACTGTTTGAAAGGAAGTCACTAGTCAGTGTTAGAGAACTGAGTGAAGTTACGGAATCTCCATGCGACCTGCAGAGTTTCTAAATACTTGGCATTGTTCTGCATTTGATGTTTGTCTACTCTCTTCATCTTTCTTATATATTTCATCATTTATTTATATCAGTACGCTCATAGATATTTTACACTTTGGGTTATAATCCAATATTTGTTATTCAAATTGTTTCCAGCTTTGATCATTGGAAATACTTTCCATTGGCTTCCTTTCACATATTGCTCTGTGTGTGTGTGTGTGTGTGTGTGTGTGTGTGTGTGTGTGTGAGGTTTTAGTACTTCCTTAATATTCAGTACTATAAGATACTCCAGGCTCATCTTATATGTTTCCTGCTCAATCATAGCATCAGCCATTTTACTAAGGAGTCCTGGTCCTTTTTTTTTTTTTTGGAGAATAATATCAAAAATAAGATTTGGGAACTAGATGTGCTTGTTGCTACTGAGGTAGTGTAACAGGTAGGTCCTGTCTGCTGACAGAGCAAGGACACACAGAGGGTGCCAAAACAATGTGTACACATTTTAAGAAAGGAAAAAACTGTAGTAAAATTGTAATACTGAATATATACCGATAACAAAAGATTAATACAAGTCATGTGTATACATTGTTTCGGTACCCCCAGTATATGTGTATACCAACCTGTGTATACATACATATCTGCAAATGATTATAGCTATGTATCTATATGTGTCAATATTAAGATAAACTGTACTTTATAGTTATGTCTCTAAGTATAATCCAACTATAATCTTTTACTCTATGATATCCTAGCCTTTTCCTCTTGCTTATCTATGACATCCTAATCCAATAATGAGAAAATTGGCTCCCATTATCTCATCATTTGTCATCCATTTATGTAATTGTTCATTTCCTGTATACATTCTGCATTATATTCCATGAATTTGACCATATATATATATATATATATATATATATATATATATATATATATTCATTGTGCTGCCAACTGCTATGGACTTTGTCAAATGTATAGTCAAGTGTCATGTAACTGCCATTAAAGTGTCATACTAAACAGGTTCATCGCCATAAAACATTCCCCATTCTTCATCTATTTAACCTTTTCCCATAATGCCCAGCCTTCAGACAAATACTGAACTTTTTAATACTATGTATAGTTTTACCTTTTGAAGAAGGTCAAGTTCTTCATAGAGTCATGCTAGTACATGGCCTTTTCAGATTGGCTTCCATCATGTAGCCATAAGAAATTAAGTTTCATACATGTCTTTGCATAGCCTTTTTATTGCTCAGTAGTATTTCATTGTATGGATTTTCCACAGTCTATTTCTTTGTTCCCCTATGGAGGACAGTGACATTGTTTCTAGCTTTTGGAGATTATGAATAAAGCTTCTATTAGCATTTGCATGCAGATTTTTTGTGGGTGTGTTTTCCAACCTGTAGGATAAATACCTAGGAGTGTTACTGCTGGATCATATTGCAAGCCTATATTTAGTTTTGTAAAATAACTGTCAAACTGTCTTCCATATTTTCTGCAGTATTTTCCATTTCCACCAGCATAAAAAAAAAATAGTTCTTCTCTACATGCTCACCAGCATTTGATGCAGCCACTATGGAAACAGTATGGAGGTTCCTCAAAAAATTAAAACTAGAACTGCTTTATGATCCGGAAATTTCACTTCTGGGTATTATTCCAAAGAAATCCAAAACACTAATTTGAAAAGATATATGTACCCCTATGTTCACCGCAGCATTTTTTACAATAGCCAAGATGTGGAAGCAATTTTTGACATATTTTCATGGCATTTGTGGCGCAGCAGATTTTCCGAGTTCTATACTCTACCATCCCCACTATTGGCATCTTATTATATGGAAATTGAAATAATTATTAATATAATTAGAAAATCTTTAGGTATTGGGTAGAACCAAATGTTGAAACCTGTCAAGCAGTGCTTAAATGCAAAACTTCTGTATTGGTTAGTAGATGTTAACAGAGAAATTGCTTGGTGTTACCTTGTTGAAAATAATGTATAACCAATTATTATTTGCCTTGAATTTAAGCTGAGTATTGAATTTTTAATCTTACCAATTCCATACCAAATTAACTTATATTATAGCCTGAAAACACTAAACATGTCTTTCTTAAATACAAGGAGGAATGCAATAAAATCTAATGGCTTCTTTTAAACTAGGGGTTTTGACTAGGCTTTAAATCTCAACACTTCCTTTTATAAATTTATTTCTCTGAACAACTTACAAAATATGGAGTATTTCCTAAGACAAAAAATTGATAGGATTCCCCCATTCTATGCTGACCACCCATCATCTTAATGTTCCTTGACCTTGGGTTGTTCAAAGTTTATATCTGTCAGATAATCTGGCATTATTCATCTTCCCTATGTGCGTGAGTGTTTCTTACAAGGTAATATGGGGTGTAATACTCTCTCTAGCCCTGTCCCTATCCCTATCCCTATCCCCATCATGTCTATCTCTATCTTTATCTCTATATCTGTGTCTCTCTCCCCATCTGTATCTCCATCACTATCTGTACCTTATCTCTCTATCTCTATCTCTAGTCTCCATCTCCATCCCTATTTCCATCTGTATCTCTATCTCATCTCCTCTATCTCTGTCATCTATCTCTATCTCCAACTCCATTTCCATCTCCATCTTTATCTCCATCGATCTCTATCTCTATCTTCATCTCTGTCTACTTCTATCTCTAATCTATCTCTTTCTATTTCTTTGTCTTTGAAGTATTTAGCTCCCCAAATAAGAAGGTAAGAGGGAGAGACATGAAGGTTGACGATACTGTATTAGTTTTTTTATATCTGCTGTCACATCTCACCACAAATTCAGTGACTTCACACAACAAAAAAATTATTCCTAGAATTCTTTAAGTCTGTTATCTAGTAACTCACTAAACTAAAATCAAAGTTTCAACAGTCTGTGTTTCTTTTCTTAAGGTCTGGCAACAGGACCAATTTCCTGCTTATTTGGATTCTTGGTAGAATTTAGTTCCTTGGGATTATAGCTGGGTCCCTGTGTCATTTCTAGCTGTCAGCTGAGGACTGCATCCAGCATCTATAATTTGCTGCATTTCTTGCCTAATGGGCCTGTTTCTCCACCTTCAAAGCCAGCAAAGGAAATTTTTGTTCTTATGTCGTATTTCTCCAAACTCAACAAGACAGGTTCTCTGCTTTTAAGTTGTGATTACTTTGAGTTCACCTGGGTAACCCAGAGTAAGTTCACCTTCTCAAGGACCATACATTTGATCACGTCTGCAAAGTTCCCTGTACCATGAAGGGGAATTATACTCACCAGTTCTGGGGATGAGGGTGTGCACATCCTCGGGTAGGGGTCGTTATTCCGCCTACCATAGTGATAAATCATTGACACATTATGAAAATGTGATGCCCATAAATTAAAACTTAATTTGCAGGAACAGAGACTGAATAAGAGTCTTGCTAGAAATGCACCCTGAAGAATGCCGTTCCTCTTGTGTTGCTAAATTAAAATGTCAGAAAGGCAGATGTGTTAGGTAGGGTTTAAACTGTTCTAAGATGGAAATCAGACCAACAATGGGGACATTCCTCAGATTTGCATAGTTCAACCTGCTTCTCAGATACAGATCCCAGAATGTGATGTGGATCTAGTTCAGCCAGAAGGGAGGGTGAATGAATCTCTCCTATCTAATCTGACCTGGTCTGAAGTTATGGGATTAAATAATGAAACAACAAATATGGAAACTATGAAGACAAGACTGGAGACCAATGAAAATGCAAACACTTTCTGAAGACACAGGGGGCAATGGAAAGGCAATGGTTTAAAATCACGGACTATAGAAACTGAAATAAATAAAGATTGAAGAAATGCAATTTCTATCCTGAGGAGGCAAAAAGAAAACAACCACCAAAGAAGTGTAAAAACTGAATAAAATCAAGGTTTGTGTAGCTGAAAAAGGTAATGAAGATTGTAAGAGAACTTAAAAACTATAACTGAATTAAATATGCTTTGTAAATTAAATATGTATAACATGTGGAGTCCAGATTCTCCCACATATGTCCAAGCTATTTTTGCATAAATTGTTATTTTAAATACATGCATTTATAAATACAAAAATTTCCATGTATAATTTTAGGAATGATATGATAAACTAAGCAGTGTTTCTGGAAGGAAGAATAATGTTAAGATTAACTATAAAGAAATTACTACTAATTTCTCCAGCTTGAATTACTATCATGGCAAACCACCTATTTTCTTTACACATTCTAAAATTATAGTGTTTGAAAGAATTCTTTTCTTTTAAAGTACTGCTTTGTTATCTTTTGTAAATTACAACACATTCACATAAAAAGGACTTTTATCTAAGGCTGTTAAAAAGAAGCTTAAGTAATGTATCCTGATCTCTTTTTTCAAATAAATGTCCTATCCAGGCTACATTTTAATTAAAGAAAAATAATGATACTTGAATTGCTCTTATGCAAATTAAATGTATTATTCTATAAGTGAAGAAATTGTTATAGTGCCTCTAATTCAGAGAGGCACTTTACAATGTCAGCTGTAAATTTTCTAGATTCCCAACAGATATTATTTCATGTGCCTTCCATGAATGTTATCATGCTTTGGATTACAAAACTTTCGTTTCATGCTTTAAAAAGGTATTTCCAATTAAGATTTTGTTGCCTGATAGTAAGGATATACTTTCAAAGTGGAATTGATTCTGACCATTAATTTAATAGGTTCTTCTCTGGATAAAGAACCCCACGTAGAATACAGCTCTATTTGTACAAGGTCTGACAATTAAGTTTGTGAATCCTAGAAAAAGTGCTACATACCTTGCTGAATATCACTACCATCACCTTTGAAGTACTCCCCTTTGGAAGCTATGCACCAGCACCAGTGCCTAGTCCACCCTTCGAAGCAATTTTGGAACTCTTTTTCTGGAATGGCCATCATGGCTGTCATTGTAATACCCTTGATGTCCTGAATGTCATCAAAATGTCTTCCTCTCAATATTTCCTTTATCTTCGGGTAAAGAAAGAAGCCATTGGGGGCCAGATCAGGTGAGTAGGGAGGGTGTTCCAATACAGTTATTTGTTTCCTGGCTAAAATCTTTCTCACAGACAGTGCCGTGTGAGCTGGTGCATTGTCATGATGCGAGAGCCATGAATTGTTGGTGAAAAGTTCAGGTCGTCTAACTTTTTCACGCAGCCTTTTGAGCACTTCCAAATAGTAAACTTGGTGAACTGTTTGTCCAGTTGGTACAAATTCGTAGTGAATAATCCCTCTGATATCAAAAAAGGTTAGCAACATTGTTGCGACAAGTTCGTGAACTTAATTGTCAGATCTCAAATACACACCAACTAGAATGTTTAATACTTTTAACAAACCAGGAGCGGAAAATTCTATAGCCAAGTTATGGATATGAAAGTATGTAGACATGCAGGGCATATAGTGAATTTTCTATCAACTCTCTTGAGATGGAGTTAAGGTTCTATTTTGATTATGGTACAATTTTTGGTAAAGTATTATGTATGTTTTACTGATAAAAGCCTCAAGAGCATATATGTTTGTGATATAATAATTTCAGTGATTTAGGGAAAAGAAACCCTTGTTTTGAAGGGCACTAGAAAAAATTATGTAGAAATCAAGAGTAGTTGACTTCTCACAATAAAACAGGCAAAACTTGCTTCATCCAGGAGTTAATTGCATGGCACTTGAATGACTTTCACAGCTCTAGAGCCAAGTATCACCACCACTCACTATCTAGAAATCCATCCAAAGATCAATATTTCCAAAAATCTATTTCACCCGCTGCCTCATCAAATAAAATATGTTCTTCACATAGAATTGTAATGTACTGTTAAATATTCATGATCCCTACAATTTTTTTGTATAACTAAATTGTAAGAAAGTTAGCATTTAGAGAACAAATGTCTCTGCACCTGACCCTCCCAATTGCCAGTTGTGCAACCTTGAGCCAGTTGCTGGCATTCGGCATGTTCCCTCATCTGTAAACTACTAAAACACTGGTCCAAATTTAATAAAATGTTACGGTATTTAAATGACTTAATACAGGTGACCTGCCTTGGAAAGTGCCTGGCACATACTAGCAGTCATGAGGGTAGTGATTTTATGATCATAATTATTATTCACATCACTATTAGTTAGAGGAGAAAGCCTAAATATAATATCATATTGCCATCATTTTTATTATTAGCATGTTGCAAAGTGCTTTGCACACATCACATGCATGCTAAAATAGGTTTATTTATATATAAATTTAAGAAACAAATATATTTGAAAAAGTAAAGCACAAGAAACCAAGTTTTTTTTCCGATTATAAATTGTTAAGAAATTTAAGGATCCTTCATGATAGCATAACCAGCAATTAAAATAAATTTAAATGAGAACAGTTTTAGAGAATATTACATGCATGTAAATGAATATATTTGTAGGTATTGAGACTATTGAAATATTTTACTTCAAATTTCATAAATCTAATATTTAAAATTCATATTTGAAAGTTCATTCACCTATTTCCTGAAGTTGAGGTTCCCCCAATAAACCACCCTTTAGATTCTGAAATTCTGAATTTAGATACTTGTATTTTGGAGTTCATTACTTTCATGACTTCAACTAATAGACCAAGCATATGCCATCCTAACTTTCTATAGTCCTGACTACTGGAGTTAAAATGATCTGATAATATGTTGAATATTTGAATATGGAAGCCATGACTTCAAAATTAACCTACCCATAAATCAGATATATGACACAAATTTCATCTTCTCCCTTCCCCAGTACCATTGTATCATCAGTTACTCATTCCCAAAATCTTAGAGGCATATTTAATTTCACCTTTTTTGCCCCAAATTTCAATCACTTACCATGTATCATCAAGTCTTCCTTTGGTGTCTATTACTCTTACTGTTATTTCTATACTTATTTTCCTTACCTATTATGTGAAAATACTCCATTAGTTACTAATTCGCCATTCTTCATTTCCTCTGCGTTTTCATTTACATTTCACAGCACAGAAAAATAGTCTTTAAATAGTCATTTCTCCATGTCACTTCCATGCCCAAAAGCCTTTAGCAGCTCTGTAGTGCTAACAGGACAGGGTCCAATCCTGTGTTTGTTCTAATAGTTCACAGAGACCCTGGACACGCTTTGTACCAAAGAACCTTTGTTCATACATTTTTTGTTCTTTGAAATTTCTTCCAGCCTGTCTACTTATAAAAACCATCCTCTCTCCTCATCCATTTATTTAGGAATAATTTATGGAGCTATCTAGCTTCCTTACTGCTCCTCAGACTCACCAAGCACTTCCTCACCCCAGGACCTAAACACACTGCTTCACTTGCCTGGAAATATCCACACGGTACCTTCTCTTGCTCCATTCAGATCGTCTCTGTCTTCCTCCTATCCTCTCCCAGTGTAAAAAGAACATCTTCCTACTCTACCGATTTATACCTCATCATCTGCTATGCTTTTCCTTATGGGACTTTTCAACATTTGACACTGTATAATGTATTTATTTGACAAAGTGTATTGTCAACCTTCCTTTCCAAAATATAAGCTCCGGAGGAGGTAAAGGACTCAGTCTATTTCGTTCCCTGATATGTCCTCTGCGCTGTAGGTAGGTTTTCAAACATATTGAGTGTTCAATAAACACCTGTTGAATGCATTATGATGTTCCAAAACTGATGACAGTACAGGAATTAAGATGCTAGGTTGATATCTATTATGAAGAAGGTTTCAGTAAAATATTTCCTTTTAATTCCAGAGAATTGCACCCACCGGATCACATAGATTTTACTCCAATAGTTCCTTGGTACTCTACAAAGCTTTACAATTCTCAGGCATGGTGGATAGTTGGGCCTTTCTATAGGTAATTTCTCCATCAATACAAATAAAGTGTGCCATTTAGTCTGCCTTGTCAGTAATTGGTCTGTTTAGGACTGCAGTAGCTCGTTCAAATCTCCCCCAATGGTCTTTTGCCATAATCTGTGTAAGCAGGTGTAACAGTATAAAAATCACTCACTTTATTCTATAAACCTTCCAGTGTGATAGAAAATTTTAATCTTTTAATTAGTGAGCCTGCAGTTCTCTGTATTTCTAATACGGATTGGTATTTTCCTCAAGAACTGAATTCTCTCTGGCTCAATCAGCGTTGTAATGCTATTGTGAAACAAACGACGTTCAAAACCCCCTAGACATGAAATAGGTAACTTTGTACCTGGAGTTCAATCAGAAAACAGATTCACTCCTTTTCAGTGAATAAGACCCTTAAAGGTCAAAAGTCTTTCTCTCGGCAGTAATAGGTCATTTCTTTTTTATTCAAATTATGTTGAAACTCATCTAGTGATTTCCAAAATTGGTGGCATATGAGAAAGCTCTGAAATGATTTTAAATAAATAATACTCCAAAGACCCACCTGGACCTACTAAATCAGAATCTCAATAGTGCTGCTTAGTAATATTTTAGTAAACACACAATATCAATAAACTGTACCAACCAATTTTTGCAGCAGGTTCAGCAAAATTGGATTTCAGATCGTGAGACCTAGTGGGCATGCATGCGATCATTTTTTAATGTGATTTAATATATGCATAATTATTGCAGTGGTCTAATGATGCTTGAGATTTTCTTATACCCAGATTTAGCTCCAGCCAACAATCTGCTATTTTCCCCAGGGCCTCTGCACATTATGAAAGACTTAAGATCTCAAGGTCACTGTCTCTCAATTACAGCATCCACAGGACTCAGAATATCATTCTTACCATGTGCCAATACAGGTTTTATCTCTTAGACACATGCCGAGCACACATAAAAATCAATCTATGTTCCTTAACAGTCTCACTATAAGCAAATAAACTTAGGTTACTAAACAGATTAACTAAATTTTTATTTTTGTGGTGTGCTAGTCTGTAAAATAAATTTTACTGAAGGTTCAAGCTGTGGAGGGACTTATACTATAGTTGTTCAAGGAGCATACAATTGGATGATACAAGTATACATGCTATGGTCAATGGATCAGCAGGAATTCCTTTCCACCACCTTTGCCACAGCCTGAGACACTTGCATCATTAGCTGACATTGCTACCTCTGTCACTCCCTATTTCTTCCCCTTCCTGTGACCCACAAATTCTGATACATATGTAGTAATTCACCTTTCATTACTGTTTCACAGTTTTCTAACATTTTCTCTTATGACCTCATTTGGAAACCAGAAGTAGGTAAACTTCAGGCCATAGACCACATATGAGGTCTGACAATTAAGTCCACGAACATGTTGCAATGATGCTGCTAACCTTTCTTGATATCATGGGGATTATTCATTATGAATTTGTACCAACTGGACAAACAGCTAATCAAGTTTACTATTTGGAAGTGCTGAAAAGGCTGCGTGAAAAATTTAGACGACCTGAACTTTTCACCAAACAATTCATGGCTCTTGCATCATGACAATGCACCAGTTCCTAAGATGCTGTTTTTAGCCAGTAATCAAAATAACTATATTGGAACACCCTCCCTACTCACCTGATCTGTCCCCCAATAACTTCTTTCTTTACCAGAAGATAAAGGAAATATTGAAAGGAAGACATTTGGATGACATTCAGGACATCAAGGGTAATATGACGACAGCTCTGTTGGCCATTCCAGAAAGAGTTCCAAAATTGCTTTGAAGGGTGGACTCGGCGCTGGCATCAGTGAATAGCTTCCCAAGGGGAGTACTTCAGAGGTGACCATAGTGATATTCAGCAATGAAGTATGGAGCACTTTTTCTAGGATGAGTTTGCAAACTTAATTGTTCAACCTCATATGTCTCAGCATCTGTTTATTTTTTAAATAAAGTTTATTGGAAAATAACTACATCCATTCATTTATGTATAAAGTATGGCTAGTTTTGTTTTAAAAATCTAGAATTAAGTAGTTGCAACAAAGACTGTATGGACGCAAGACTAAAATATTTACTTTTTGGCTCTTTACAGAAAATAGTTTGTTGACCCCTCACTAAGGGAATTCCAGAAGAGTTTACTAAACATAGATTCCTTACTCCTTAATCAGACTTATGGGCCAGATATTGTTATAATTATTTCCCCACCCATTTCACGTTCTCTGTGGGGAAGTATTTGCAATTCCTGAGAGCAGCATGTGTCCTCCAAATCCTGCCTCTATGTGTTTTATGGGGGAGGACAAAATATAAAACATATATTTTAAATATCAGGGACATTCTCCATGCTGTCCCAAGTGAGTGTCAGAGCACTATATGCTGACTAGTCCTTCATTATGCTGGCAGCTTTCTTATTTTGCATCTTAAACGCAATATAAATAAATGCAGTATGTAATGAATTACTTATTCTCTTCACCTAGAATTGCCGCTGTCAGTGCCCCTAGAGACAGCATCTTTCTCTTCGCTAATCCTCAGTTTTTCTAGGAGTTGCTCTCTAGGTCATCATATTCTACTCTGAGTGCTGTGACTTAAAAGAACTATAGGTAAATTAAGGGATGTTTCATGCCACATTTCAGGTTGTTGGCCACACGTACTTCTTTCAACTCAATACCTTAGTTTCTCTTGGAGGGAGGTGAGAGTGGTACTCCAAGAGTCCCACTTGTAAATACTGCTTGCTGACTGTGCTCTATCGCCTGGATACATACAGGGTTTTGTTGTTTTGTTTTTTATATACTCACATCAGGAAACATGTGACTCCACACCATATCTCTTCAATCCAGCTGAGTTTCCTCTAGTACCTGAGGACAGGTCAGGTAGAGTTCAGAGGAAATCTACAGATGTTGGGTGACTGGGAGGATGCATAATCGCTTTTGATTCAAAATCACTAACATCCAGATTTCATTCTGACTGAAAGAGAAGGTGCCCCTGTAGTCTGCACACCCTGTCAGTCCTCTTTCGCTCACAATCAGATTATGCTTCTGTATTTCTGAGGCCCACAAATTAGAAAAGAATATTAGGAAGTCTGAAGGAGTAAAAAATGCCTAGAAATCTGCTCTAAGGTGTTAAATTTACAGGAGTAATTTGTTATAAATAGCCATATCTCCTATGCCCCAGCTAAGCTTGGGTCATTCACCCTTATGCTAAAGTTTCTCTACTGCTGAACATATGCAGAATTGTTCTCTCCTTGTTAGTGCATTGTCATACTTGGGCATAAGGCAGCTGACCACTGTGAGCTTTAATCTGTTTAAAAAACACACTAGGTGTTTTTAAGCTGGTTGGCCATCAAAAATGAAGCAGTTTTCAGCTTTCTGTTGTAAACGACCTCTCAAGGGGGCATATAGAGATGTTCTGTGATGCCCTTCCCTTCCTTGGCTCACACACTGCAAGTTCTACCACATACCCTTGACGGAGTACATCTAGCCATCCACGAGGGACCACAGAATGGTCCCTTGAGAAGAGATTTGTGGGAACTTTCTCCTCTGGGGAAGCTGTGGTGTGGGTGTAACTTCTCCTGGTGGAGGACTACAGTACAACTCCTAACAATCAACCTTGAGCTGCTGTTGATCTCCAGCATCAACCGTACCAAAGTTGAGCTGGACAGGAAGTGCAGGAAAGTGGGCTTGGAGCACATCACACCCATTGTACCTGTTCATCAACATGATTGACTGCAGCAACCTTCTGTGTGTAACTGGTTCCCCTTCCCTTACTCCAAATATCGTGCATGTTTCCATTCAGCCAATTCTCACTGAAACCACACAAGGAAGAGGATTTTGAAAAACATGTTTTCCAGACTCAACCAAGTTGTCATAACACCATCTAGCACATCAATAAAATAGGAAACAAAGAGAAACAAAATGTGATTGTATTGGTTAAGGTTCTTTAGATAGCAAAGAACAAAATATAGCTCAAACTGTATGGAGGTAAAAAATAACTTTATGAAATGCGTGGGAGGTTCAGAGTAAATTGTAGCTAACATTCATAAAATGCTATGTGAGTTTTAAAACTTCAATTTTACCACTATCAAATAACTTTTTTCCTATTGGACAATGTGTTTCCTTTGATTCACAATTTTGTTTTTATTCTATTTCTGTTGTGTTCTCACTTTTGTCTTTGTTTAATTAAACTCACGTAATAATTAATTGACTCAAAAATATAAAAAAATCGGTAAAGGATTTATTTCTCATATGTGAGTTATTGGTATGTCATACACACACACACACACACGCACACAGACACACACAATCTTTTAATTAAATTTATTGGGATGAAAATGGTTAGTTAAGTTACATAGGTTTCAGGGGTGCAATTCTGTAATACATCATCTATATATCACATTGTGTGCTCACCACCCAGAGTCAGTTCTCCTGCCATCACCATATATTTGACCCCCTTTACCCTCTTCTACCACCCCCTTCCCCCTTATCCTCTGGTAATCACTAAACTATTGTCTGTGTCTATGAGTTTTTGTTTCTTTGTTAGTTTGTCTTTTTGCTTATTGCTTTCAGTTTTATATCCCCCATATGAGTGAAGTTATATGGATTTCAAACTTTTCTGTCTGATTTATTTTGCTTAGTATAGTAATCTCAGGATCTATCCATGTTGTCACAAGTAGCACTATTTCATCTTTTCTTAACTTATGTGTTGAGTCTAGTTCTTCCGTACAAGAATAATACTAGCTTCATTATGCCAATGTGTCACTTAGTGCTATAATTTATTAATCTTTATTTTTAGAGCAGCTTGCCAACTAATATTAAGAAATATCATGGAAATAACCAATAGTGATCAATTAAATATTTCCATTATGCAAAAGCAACTCATTACTTTCAGCCACACGTTTGTGTTAAACAGCTTCTTCAAAAGTAAAAGGCTGTTTGTAGATGACTTGCCTAACTCAGCACTTCTTTCTCATCTATATTCATGGCTTTTTCAGGGTCTAAGCAGCTAGATCTCAGAATCATGAGTCACAACCTTATTTTAGAAAGAATCTTATTTCATTCCCGCCATGAATATTGAAGTATGAAGTGATAAAATTTATAGGTATTGTAGGTGAAGCATTGCTCCAAAATATACAGAACTTTAGACTCAGTGCTCTATTGAGAGTCACGCCAGTTTTAAAAGATTTACCAGTCTACACGTTCATGAATATGAAAAGCACTTTTACAATTGACTTTTTTTTAACTGCAGGTAAACTGCCAAAACTGCATTCCCTTTTCTCTTCAAAAATATGCAATGAGTTGTCAGTTAATTTACTTCACATATTAAAGACTGATAAAATCATAAACTGGTATGTAAGTATGTATTTAGTAAGGTATTACAATCCTCATTTTAACAAATATTTACAGACTTTCTCTAGCACATAGAATTGGAAATAGTTCACTAAAATAGTCTCAAAATGAAATTTGTATCATTAGCAATCAAGTAAGAAGTACTATGTTTAAGTACAAAATGTGATTTAGTAACTACAGTGGTCTGGATTTATTTCAATAAGAAACTTTATGTTATTGCTTCAAAAAGACCCATTGTTTATACTCATAGTATTTGAGTTTTAAAATATGGGTATTTTAATATCCAAGCTATTGCTTCTTACTATATAAATAGTTCATGATGCTATGCAATTACAATGCTTTACTGTGATCCAATATTTTGCTAATGATTTCCTATTTAATTTTTATATTTTATTCAGGAAAAGAAATGATTAGCCTCAACTTCTACCAAAAGAGCATACACTCAACACAACTTTAGCTCGCAGACATCTGAATGAAAGGCTAATCAAACACAGCAAATTCATTATGTAAGAATTTTCTGGATGAAACATTTATCTCTATCATTGTGATGGACCTCAGCAGATGTACTTGACAAGATAATTTTTTGTTAACTGGAAGAAACAGATTTTTCTAAAAATCTATACCAGACCCATAAAATAGAAATAACACAGAACATTCATAAGCACAGTCTTTAGACTCAAAATAATACACTGGTACGCACACATTACTGCTGCTTTATTATAAACTCCCTGACTGACAGTGTCCTCTCTTCCTCTTAGTACATCTGCCATTGTAGCTCATGCTCTGTCGACTGCTGGACTGTTGTTACCTGCACCCTTTCTTTAAAGAGTCATTACTAGTCAATCCCAAGTGTTACTCATGGACAGTGAGGCCGATGCATAAGGATAGCTCTGCTCATCCAACCTTAAAATGCAACGTAAGAGCTGAGAGCTTGCAGACTTTCGTGAAAATATGACATGAAGGTCTCCTGCAATGAGAACTATGTAAAGTGCCCACTTTCCGTCTACCAGGATGAGCAAATGTTTTCCCAGTGCCACATTTTTCCAGAACATGTGATGTTATCACGGCTCTGAGTTTGCTATTCAGGGACATGTTTCTGGCACTTGGCCTTGTCATTCAGATGCATACTTTGAAATGCATTTAAAGTAAATAAATAGATAAAGGCTATTAATAGAGCTCTGGGTCAGGTTCCCTTCTGCCTCACCATATGCAGCTAGGCCTGCCTGTCTAGACAACGGAATCAATTCAAATATGGCCCCACCCCCTGTCCAGCCTCCCCAGTCCATCAAAAATTCACATCTTCTCAGTATTATGCGTGAAGCCCCCTCCCCACAAAAAGCTCGCTTGCTTTATTTATCTCTGTGTTCCCTGTACCTGGCACTTGGACTTTACTAAATATATGTTAGCAAAAATAATTAATTGGATTATGAATAGCTTGATATAAGTCAGCTTTTAACTGGGGCAAATATATCTACACCAACATTTTTTGTTTTTTACATAAATAAAATTCCAAATAATTTTCAATCTGAATCAGAATTTCTATAAACAATTATATCAAAATATTTTAACTTGCCCATTGCTTTTAATGATAAATCATCATTTTGTAACAGATTATTTAAACTTTTATTATATATATTAAAACAATGCAAAGAATATTAGATATGCTATAGTGTGCTGCTATGTCTAAGACTCTAGACTTTTCAATCACAAAAAACTTGTCCATGTGTAGAATAAAGATATTTTTCTAGAACAATGTTTTCCTATAAGACTTTCTGCAATTATGGAAATGTTTACAAGTGTTTATAAATCAGTGCTTTCCAATAGAGTAACAGTCACCACCTGTGGCTACTAAACACTTAAACTATGACTAGAGAAAATCAGAAATTAATTTTTAAATTTTATATTACTTTAATTAATTTTTTATTTAAGTGTACATAACCATATAAAGCTACTAGCTACCCATTATACAGTTCACTTTTAGAAGTCAGAAAGGGAACAATACTTCAAACATTCAAAATTTGGTAACTGAGAAATTGTAAATTAGGCATTGAAAAGGGAGGTAATAGAAAAACTAAACCAAGAAAAAAATTATAAAATAAATACATGAGAAAAAATATTTTCTTTGTTGATTGAATGCCAGAAAAATATTTTTTCTTTTAATTATTCAGGAGGACAGTTAAGCTTCCCATTAGCTTTCTAGAAATCATCAGGTGCCCACTGGCCTGTGATAAATATAAAACAATACACATAATTAAAAATAATTCATCATTCAAAATAGATAATTCAAAAGAAGAGAAAGCAATTTAGTGCTGGACATTGTTTAAAGCAAAATATTTATTTAAATGACTTTTCACAATCTACATAATTAATATCATGATCATTAACTCAAGACGTTACTAGGTTTTAAACATAGGGATTAATTTAGTAGGATTTTGTAAAATGCTCTTGTTCACACAAAATCCCCTATATGTCTTTCAGTTATATTAATTAAACTTAAGCCAACATGAATGCATTAATTAAAACTTAAGACTTAAAAGTATAAGTATACATTTTAATCACTATAAATTGCAAATTTCTGTGATGAATTGTTTGAGAGAGAAAATTCAGTTTAAAAATACAGTTTTATCCCTAAGCAAATAAAGACATCAATAAAATGCCAATATATACTAAATATATATATATATATATATATATATATATATATATATATATATATATATTCACATCCCTGTTGAATTTTGGGGTGGAAAGGTTAGGTGTAATGACTAATCCTACACTCTCCATCTTGGATGATACAGTTGAACAACAACAACAAAGC